>NC_089510.1:3893394-4193394 GCF_036850995.1 Saccopteryx leptura | reverse complement strand
AGTGAGTGAACAACAAAGACACCTTTCGGTAAATCAGCTGCAGATCCCTGTTTGATAGAACGAACCAGGGTGTCGCTGGATCCCACGAGGGACAAGGCAGGAAGAGGCGCTGTGGTGTCGCGTCAAGATGTGATTCTGAAGAGTGACTCCATTCGTGTGAGGAATGGAAAAGTATCGCTACTTTTATTAACCTCTCTTTCTGTGTCTCTTATTCACTGGGGTATGTTTAAAATTTTATAACCCAAACGATGCAATTTAATGTTAGCCCAGGCATCTGATGTGATCTTTATCGACCAAATAATAATAATAATGATAATCATTGATAGTTATGAAAACAATCATCTAATTTTTAAATGCTCACCGTGTCTCAAAAACGGTGGTATAACGCATTCAGATCAGTGTTGAGAAGAGGATATCATTATTTCTGCTGCCCTTTTGCAAACAGACAGCAGAAGCAAACACAACTGCTGGCTCAGAGATGCTAGGGAAACCTGAGGTATAGTAATCACTCTGCCCAAAGAAGCAGAGCGGTTATTATATACATCAGGTCAGGCTGTTTTCAAGGAACAAGCTCTTAAACACCTTTTATAACACAAAACCTCAGTGAGTAAAAATCCTGAAGTGTTAGTGCTCTTATCCAGTTGCAAAAAAAAAAAAAAAAAAAAACAAAAAAAACCCAAACAGTGACTTATCTGTTAAGAAATATAAGCAGATTATTTTGTAGCGTTTCCTTAGAGTAGTTGGCCCTTAGTCAAAAATAATCCGGCACATGAAGAGACAAAAGGCGATGAACAAAACCCAGGAGAAATAATAGAAAATAAGGCAGCGTCACAGGTCATCAGCATAGAGAGAGTTGGGTTATTTTCTTCATTTCAGGGGCCGAGTCCTCTAAGGACAGACTTTAGAATAGCCCTGCTTAAGCTGGTCACTAATGCTTTGTGAAGAAACAATTTCTAGAGAAACTGGCAACAAAAGACACATATATATCCACCTAAAGATACAGAATGGCATAAAGTAGAATAAAAATACAGGGTGGGGCAAAAGTAGGTTTACAGTTGTGAGTACACAAAACAGTCTATTCTTGTATTATTATTTATTAACTATGGTATTGTTATCCACGTGAACAACAGTAGACTGACCTTTGTTCACCCCCTCTCCCCCTTTACATGATGGAAACACTAATCAAACATAAACCCAGGTAACTGTATAAATAACAAACAGGTATTATTAGATTTGTAGAAGTAGAGGTGTCATTTATAATGTTCAGATATTAAATTCATTAGAAAGATGTGACAATTCTAAATTTGACAAAGCCTCATAGCAGCTCAAAATATGTGAAATGAAAAAAAAAAAAAAAAAGGCAGAAATGAAAGTCGGAAATCAAGACGTTCCCAGTCCCGTGAGGAGAATGTAACATCTTTTCCTCAGTGAGTAAAGGAATATGCCAGCGATTACTGTGACGTTAAGAACCCGATGAGGTTTCACTTTCCTTCATCTGCGCCTCCAGTCAGCCGTCTCCTTGGAATATTGATTGTACTGATTGCAATTTTTGAAAGTTTTTTTGTAGTGACTCAGGGCCAGTGTCCACACTGATAAGTCCTTTTGATACACGATGAGAACGGCCCTTTTTCTTCAAGAGCTTCCTGTCCAGAAATCCACGCGGTGGCCTGAAGGTTGAAGACATCTCAAAATTATAGATAATTTTACAAAAAAAAAAGATTGTATATTGAGGTCCTAATACTCAAAGGTAAGCAGAGCAGGTGGGACCTCTGGAAAGTCCCTAAGTCATGAGAGTTCTATAAGGTTCGCGTCTTCTCAGGAGGCTTCGGAGAGCTCCCAGCCCCTTCGCCGTGGGAGGAATGTGACGTTTCCCACCAAGAGGACAGATCTGGGTCACCCCGCTGGCCCTCTATGCTGTCCTTCCAGGCTTTGGCGCCGGGAAAGGTAAATATCTGTTGTTTGTAGCCTAAGAAGTCTATGGCATTTTGTTATCGCTCCAGCCCAAGGACGAAAAATAAAGAAAAAAAAACATCATGTAAATCCCCATTGAGGGACAGTCTATAAAACCCTGGATCCATAACTCCTCAGCATTGTCAAGGTCCCCACAATTACAAAACAGGTCTGAGAAATTGTCACACCATGAGGAGCTCAAAGAGGCAGGGTAACGCGCTGTCAGATGGTGCGCTGACAGGATCCTGGGAGACGCTAAGGACGCTGGGTAAACACCAAGAAAATGTGAGTCAAGCGCGGCACTTGGTGACGTCCTGGCGCAGTGTCTGATCGTTCATTGTAACAAATAGACCGTACTCAGATGCTATCTTTAATAACAGGAGAAACTGAGTGTGGGGCATGGAGAACATGTTGTGCTCTTTTAGCAAATTTCCTACAAAATTTAAAACCATAGTTTATAAATTAAAAAAAAAAGTCTGTGTTCCTCATTACATCGCACACTGGAGTAAGTGTTTTGCCTCATGTCCGCAGCTTCACCCTGAGCGTGTTTGACACTCAATAAACAGTTCTGAATAAATACCATAGGTGGTAATGTGACTCCGATAAACAAAGTATCATATTTGTAAGCAAAGAGCCCCAGTATACTTCCCCCCACAACTCCCACGGATACTTAACCTTGACTACACGAACCCGCCCCGCCAGCCTCAGTGTTCTCCTTTATAAAATTGTTCCCCCATTGGCTGTCGTTAAAGTATTGTTCAGAGAATTGAATAAAATGATTTACATTGTTACAGAGGTCTGGGCAGCTAGCAGACGTCCAGATGTAACAATTAGAACAGTGGACATTCCATGAACGATTTGAGTGACTTGTTATTGATGAAGGAGGCTCACGAAGCCTATCACACCAAAAGAATAAACCTATTCCCCCCAATACATTCTACAACTCGGTGTCTGCTTTTAAAGTAATATTTCTGCTCTTTTTGGGTGTTTACATCATTTCACTCATCACAGACGGTGCAGATGAAAAATAACACTCCGCTGAGGTGAAATCCAAGGTGTTGTCTTTCAGTGATATGATAGCCTTTCTAGAATTCCTTAGGAACTACAAAAAGTAAAAGTGAGTAAAAGGATGTGCTCTGCATCAATTTCCTAGTCGTGACGAATGAAGCTGGCAGCTAATGATGCTACAGAATGGAAAAAAAATAGCCCAGCCTCTGTAATCACCCGCCACTGGTTTGGAAAGACAAGTTAGATGACTGCTGTGAACTCTTCGAGTCAAATAGCAGCGTCAGTATCCACGTTGCTTCACCTGCTTTGATGAAAGTAGTGACTATAATTGTTTGCCTTGTCTGATCAATCATCGGAGAAACTCTCAAAGACTACAGACGGCATTGCGAGGCCTGTAACTAGATGCTTTAGACCAGTGGTAGTCAACCTGGTCCCTACCGGCCACTAGGGGGCGCTCCAGCTTTCATGGTGGGCGGTAGTGGAGCAACCAAAGTATTTATATAAATAAACAGGTAAATTTAACTATAGTAAGTTGTTTTATAAAGATTTATTCTGCCAAACTTAGCGAAAATCCGGCATAAAGTATTTGGTAAGTAATTATTATTATATGCTTTAACTTGCTGTAACTCTGCTTTACAAATTTTATAAAGAAAGGTGACTTCCCTACTTTATAAATCACCATGACTGTGGAACCAGTGGGTGGTTAGAAAATTTTACTACTAACAGAGATACAAAACTGTGCGGTAGGTATAAAGAGGTCGACTACCCCTGCTTTAGATGATTATGACATTGCTTAATCCTTGAGAGATTAGATTTCTGTTCTAAAGTAATTCTGAGTAGAAAATTTTTTTATCAGTAATAAAATTTAAAAAAAAATTGTTTTCTTATGGCATATGTAAATACTTGAAATGGGAAAAAAAGATGTGATTATTTCATAAAATAAATCTTATCCAATTTTAAGATGTCTGATGACTGCCTTCATTCAATTGATTATCACTTTTTATGTGATCAAAAGAAAATATCAAATACTTGGGGAAAATGGTGTTCCATTTCAAGTTTATATTTAAATAATTGTTCCTTGCATATACGCGAAGTATGTTCTCCAGAGTGCCTTTACATATATAGTCATTTATTCCCTGTAAAAACAAGTGGAAATTATTCCCTTTCCAATGGTTATCTAAGGAGCCTCAAGTAACAAGGGGAATGGATGGGATTCGAAACCACGTGTTCCCTTTCCAAGTCCTTAGCCTTCTTAAGAATGAGCCACAAATTGATAAGCGTAGCCAGTGAAGGTATGCCTTAGTTCAGAAATGCAGGACATATGGACAGGCTTGCACCAAAGTAGACAGCGGCATGGGACTGATCCATCCGCCAGGGGTGAACTGCTTTACAGAAACTACACCATTATGGCGGAGCAGGCCGTTGAAACGAAAGAGTCAATGTCACCACCTTCCTGTTGACTGTCTTCACAGCGCAGTTTACATAAAATTGTATGTTCTTAGCCACCAATCTTCTTTTTTAAAGATTTTATTTATTTATTATTTTAGAGAGAGAGAGAGAGAGAGAGAGAAAGCAGGTCAGGGAACGAGAAGCAACATCTCATAGAAGTTGCTTCTCCTATGTGTTCTGACTGAGCAAGCCAGGGGTTTCAAACCGGTGACCTCAGCGTTCCAGGTTGATGCTTTATCCATGGCGCCCCCACAGGCCAGGCAGTGATCTTTTTTTCCTGAGTCGTTTCTCCTGCTTTACTCCTAAAACCCGGTACCATTATTACCATGTTTATTATTTCTTTGTTATTGCTCTTTATTTGATTTTTTAAACTGTTGATATTTTAAACTGTTATTATAATCTTTTTATGCTCCTTGTTTGTAGTTACTTATTTATTTTTTTTATTATATTGGTTTGTTTGTGGCTCTATGATATTGGACATTATGTTTATTATTTTAAAAGCCAATATGCAGTTTTGAAAGACAATTTGCCAAGGAAGACTGCTAAAAAATATTTGATATTTTTTTATTTGTAAACTTAAGTTCTTCAACATAGAGCTTAATTGTATAGCTTACTACACATATTACATTATATATTTCAGGAAACGATATCCCAAAATCATGATTTTAACTATAAACATCATTACGTGCATTATAACTAGTATAACTATTTTATTAGGTATATAAATATGGTTCTTTAGAGAGAAAAAGTGAAAAAAATATCTTTATTGGAAAAAAAGAACCAATAAAGAAGATACTTCAATATCTCTTTCAGCTCTGTTGCTCTCCTGAGTGATGTCATCGGTGTGATCGAATTCCTGTCCCGTCGTCTAAAAAGTTAAAACCTGATTTTTCACTCCCTTGCCACCCACCCCGTTCATAACACTTCAAAATGCACAAATCCCAATACCTGCAATTGACATTATTAGAACAGATCCACATTCAATGGTAACTTGTCTGAGTTTCAGTGGTTTTTGGTTTTTCTTTATAAGTGAAGTTTACTCAAAGGACTGACAGGAATTCAATATCTATTGATCTGTGGGGGAAAGAAAGAAAGAAAGAAACAAACAAAAGGCAGCGTTCCTTCACCTTCAGGGAACTCACAAAATACCCACGAGGTATAGACAGCGAGGCTGGCTGCAGGGTGAGGTAAGCTGGCGTCCAGCGTGGGAAGACTTGAGGGAACCACCAGACAGCAGAGACGAAAGCCCGCGGAGACGGTCAGAGCGGAGACAGCTTCGTGCAGAAACGTCAACTCGTAGGTTCGCAGGAGGTCAGACATGATGGAGCCCAACACTCTCATTCGAAAGATCGTGAAATATTTAGAACTCCCACGTTGCTTGCCGGTTAGTCACGGCCAGATCGTTGACGATGCTGGGGACCCTTCCCCATGGCCTGGACTGCCAGGCCGTTTATGCAGGGATTCTAAAGACAGGCAGACGTTGCCCGGGGAAAGCCGGAGCCTGACTCTAGGTCTTGGAAAGGTCGGGATGAAGTTGTGGAGGTGGAAGAAGTAGAGGAAAGCAGAGAACAAGGGAGGTGGAGATAATTTTGAGCTTTATACAGCATAGAGCAGGGGTCCCCAAACTTTTTACACAGGGGGCCAGTTCACTGTCCCTCAGACCATTGGAGGGCCGGGCTATAAAAAAAAAAAAACTATGAACAAATCCTTATGCACACTGCACATATCTTATTTTAAAGTAAAAAAAACAAACAAAACAGGAACAAATACAATATTTAAAATAAAGAACAAGTAAATTTAAATCAACAAACTGACCAGTATTTCAATGGGAACTATGTTCCTCTCACTGACCACCAATGAAAGAGGTGCCCCTTCTGGAAGTGCGGCGGGGGCCGGATAAATGGCCTCAGGGGGCTGCATGCGGCCCGCGGGCCATAGTTTGGGGACCCCTGGCATAGAGCATGCAGTGGTTAAAAGCTTAGAATGCATCGCCAAGGGCTATGGACCGAATTGTGTCCTCTCCAGTTTCATTCGCTGAAGTCCTGACCCCCCGGTGTGACTGGGATGGCTGATATATGACTCTGAGGTGATAATTGAAGTTCAATGAGGTGACAAGGGGGAGACCCCAATCGTGTAACATTAGGCTCCTTACAAAGAAGGGACACCAGAGAGATAGGCTCATATTCTCTCTGCCCTCTCTCTTTCTCTCTCTCTCTCTCCCCTCTCTCTTAACCAAATTTGATCTTGGACTTCCCAGCCTCCAGAACTGTTAGAAATAAATCTCTATCATTTCACTGCCCAGTGTGTGGTTTGTATTACAGCAGCTCGAGCAGACCAAGACACCAGGTGGTCAGGAAATGAAGGCGACCGTTAAGATAGCGTGGGGACAGATGGGTGAGGGCTTCGTATAGCACATAAAAGAAGTTTGCATTCAATTTTTTTCAAGCATTAAAAACCACAAGTGAGGGCTCTGCTGAGCTGGCTCAGTGGTAGAGCGTTGGCCCGGTGTGCAGGAGTCCCAGGTTCAATTCCCGGCCAGGGCACACAGGAGAAGTGCCCATCTGCTTCTCCACCGTTCCCCCTCTCCTTCCTCTCTGTCTCTCTCTTTCCCTCCCACAGCCAAGGCTCCATGGGAGCAAAGTTGGCCCGGGCGCTGAGGATGGCTCTGTGGCTTCTACCTCAGGTGCTAGAATGGCCCCAGTTACAATGGAGCAACGCCCCAGATGGGCAGAGCATCGCCCCCTGGTGGGCATGCCGGGTGGATCCCGGTCAGGTGCATGCGGGAATCTGTTCATCGGCCTCTCTGCTTCTAACTTTGGAAAAATACAACGAAAAGAAAAAAAGAAAAAAAAAAAAGAAACTACAAGTGATTTTTAAGTATTGAGGGAAAGAAAATAGATCAGGAAGACGGAAGCTGCTCAGTAGCATGGTGAGAATCAGCAAAGTGAACACGCAGGATCTTACTTGTTTTCTAGTTAAGATTCAATACAGCATAAGGAATATAATTGATAATGTGGTAATAACTGTGTGGTGCCAGGTGCATTTTGGAAAGATAGGAGGGAATAATTTGCAAAGTATTTGATTGTCTAACCACTTGGCTGTACTCCTGAAACGAATACAAAATAATATTGAATGTAAACTGTAATTGAAAACAATTAAAACAATATTTTTAAAGAGTTACTAACAGCGGGGGGGGGGGGGAAGAGGGAGAGGGGGAGGGGTACAAAGAAAACTGGATATAGGGTGACGGAGGACAATCTCTCTTTGGGTGATGGGTATGCAACAGAACTAAATGACAAGATAACCTGGAAATGTTTTCTTTGAATATATGTACCCTGATTTATTGATGTCACCCCATTATAATAAAAATTTATTTATAAAAATAAAAAGAGTTACTAACAGCTTGAATGGGGACCAAGGCAGTGAGGGTGAAGGAAATCTGTGTGGAGCGTCGGCTGGGAGAAGTCCTCGGATTTTAGTTCCTCTTGGCCACCATGAAACATGGCGAGGCATATGGTGGTGACCTCAACCAGAGAGAGATAGCAAAGGTTGAACCTAGTATTTCTATTTCACAGTATATTAAACTAAAGTCATTGAAATAAAAAAGAAATGACAGGCCCTGGCTGGCTGGCTCAGTGGTAAAGTAGTATCAGCCCGGTATGTGGATGTTCCAAATTCTATTCCCAGTCAGGGCACACAGGAGAAGCACCCATCTGCTTCTCCACCCCTCCTCCTCCCCTTCTCTCTCTCTCTCTCTCTCTCTCTCTCTCTCTCTCTCTTCCCCTCCTGAGCCATGGCTCGATTAGTTCCAGTGCATCAGCCTCGGGAGCTGAGGATGGTTCCATGGAGCCTCTGCCTTGGGTGCTAAAAATATGGCTCAGTTGTGAGCACGGCCCCAGATGGGGGTTGCAGGTGGGTCCTGGTCCCAGTTGGGGAGCATATGGGAGTCTGTTTCTCTATCTCCCCTCCTTTCACTTGGAAAAGAAGAAGAAGAAGAAAAAAAAAGAAATGACAAAGGAAAATTTTAAAATTTGTTTTGGAAGTTTTATTTGCTAAAATCAATTAAAAAGGACAACGTTCTAGAATGAGAGGTAGCATGAATGGTGGGACACTTCAAAGACTACAGAATTGAGGTCACACTCATAACGAGATACAGCTTAAATTTATACACTAATGTGATTAAAGTACAACATGAGACAAAATAAATATTTCCATTTCTAAAAAATGCAGGGAAAATAAAATAAAAAAAAAGAATGATTTATGGGCCCATGGTAAGCATTGATGAAAGAAAAAGCACACTTTACATATTTAGATTTGCATTAAAACGTGTAGTGAGTCCAAAATTGGCATATATTTCCCAAGAGAACTTGGGAAAGGCAGTAGTGAAAAAAAAAAGAAAAAAGAGGTCTATATTTCTTTATCAAAATGTACTTGAATGTCTGAACATAGCACTAGATCAGATGATATCTGAGATCCATTTGAGCTCTAAAATTATTTAACATTAAAGTTCTATTACAGGTATTCAGAATGATGAAAACTAGGACTAATGTTTGATGATAAAGAAAATGCATTCCCATGGAGCTCCGAATACAATATTTTTAGATGCAATTATGAAGTTGTCTTTATCCTTTGCAGAAAGTTAAACATAGACGTTTAATGAGTATATTGAGAGGAGAACTTAGGTGGGTCAAGTACTAGAATTGATAATTACTTCAGGCATGTATTTAGCGCTATCTTAGAAAGTAAGATCTGAACAAATGAAATAAAGAATGAATTCTTTCTTTTTTAATTAAGTGAGAGACAGGGAGTCAGAGAGACAGACTCTTACATGCATCCCCTCTAGAGGGCGATGCTCTGCCCATCTGGGGATGCAGCTCCATTGCTGGGCAAACAAGCTATTCCAGTGCCTGAGGCGAGGCCATGGAGCCATCCTCAGTGCCTGGGGCCAACGTGCTTGAACCATTAGGGCTGTGGGAGAAGGAGGAGGAGGAGGAGGAGAGAGAGAAGGAAAAAGAGAACGGGGAGGGGTGGAGAGGCAAATGGTCACTTCTCCTGTGTGTCTTGACCAGGAATTGAACCAGGGACATCCACACACTGGACCAATTCTCTACTGCTGAGCCAACCAACCATGGCAAGAATAAATTCTATCACCTGTGCTTCTCACATTATTAAGCACAAAACAGAAATTTATTTTATATTTTATTTTTTACCCCCAAAAGAATATCCTTTCTCCATTATTACCCTACATCTTTGTCACATATTCTTTGGCCTTGTATGGGTTTCTTTCTTTCTTTCTATTTTTTAAGATTTTATTTATTTATTTTAGAGAGGAGAGAGAGAGGGGGAGAGAGAGAGAAAGGCAGGGGGTGGAGCTGGAAGCATTAACTCATAGTAGTTGATTCGCATGTGCTTTGACCAGGCAAGCCCAGTGTTTCGAACTAGTGACCTCAGCATCACCAAATCAATGCTTTAGCCACTGAGCCAACAGAGGTCAAGCAAGTGTAGGTCCATTTCTGACCGTGGATTCTGTTCCATTGATCCCCCTGTCTGTTCTCACGCCAGTTCCACATTGTCTTGATGACTTTAATTTTGAAATAAAATAGTGATTCTTCTAAATTTTTATAAAGTCCTTTTAAAAAATCATTTTGGCTCTTCTAGCTAGGTCCTGTGCTTCCCCGTTTAATTATACAACCAGCTGATCAATGTCTGGGTGGCCGCGTCCGCAGCCCTGCGGGTAACGTGCAGGGAGGTGTCCGGAGCGCAGATGTGTTCTTCCAAGCAGAGGCCAAACTGCTGTGTTATTTACTAAGCGCGCTGTTTGTTGACAGCCCCGGGGAGGGAGGGTGGGAACCCCGAGAGGGCGGGGCTCAGGCTGCAGAGCACAGCTGCAGGCTCTGGCTCGCCTCAGGGGCTGGACGCTTCCACTGGAGAGAAACAAACGCTGTTGCACATCTGGCTCGGGCTCTGTTCATTTGTAACATTACATACCGCATTCCTCTCCCCTCCCCCCCCCCCCCACCACCACCACCACGGACACCCTTTCCTAAAAGCTGTTTCCTTGGGTCCTCATTGATTTTTCTTCAGGAATTTAATTCTTTTGTCCTCTTGAGAGTCATCAACTTCCCCCTTGTCACCAAGCAGTGAGCGATATTGACGCATTCCTTCCATGTATAACTCAGAAGCTACTGTCCTGTAACTTTTATGCAGAAGACAAGACAGCTAAGGATTCCCGGGACCCACAAATCCAGTGAGAGAGAAAGCGGGCCAGGTGCTGCTCCTAACAGCAGTTCTGGGATGCCCTGAGGGAGGCGGAGGCCTCCTTTTCCACACGTTTGGTTTCTTTTTGAAAGAAATCTGAAAGGAGTGAAAATACATGATTCAAATTTCAAAGACAAAAATTAATGTTCTTGATGTTTTTTTTTCCCCGCTTGGTCCTCAGGTTCATGAAGGAAGTGTAAGGTATTTTTCCCTGCCGAGAAGGAAGGAAGGGGCACAGAGCCACCAAGTGTGGAATAACAAAAGGCTTACAGTGCATCCCGCCCGGCGAGGTTCCCTGGCCCCAAAGAAAGAAAGATGGAGGAGAGGGAGGCCAGGGAAGTCGCAAGGATTAAACCGCGTGGGAGATATTTAAAGGGATCCTCTAGGGAAGTCGGGCTAATATGACGTGGTGAAATCTCACTGGCTGGCAGACGGTCGCTTTTTTTCCAAAGGGTTCCCGTGAAGCCTCTTTTGGCGCGCTTGGTTGTGGGCGGTCCTAGCCAAAGTTTGTGCGGGTCTGGGTTTCCCACGGGACCATCCCTCATTATCCACCAACCTTACAGGAAGAATAAAAGTTAAGAGTGTCATTTCCCTGGTCTTCGTTCTTTTTCTCTTCCTGCCTTTTTCCAAACTGGTCCTATCCAGAAATCACAAAGCCCTAGGATGATCGCAGAAAAGGATGCTCAATGTATAGTCTACCTCTTGTGTCTACCAGACAGAAGAGACAGAGGAAGGCCCTCTCCCTTAGCTCATTGCCTGTCCCCACTCCTCCCTGCCACAAGGCCACTCGATCTGCCCGTCTTCCTGTCCCCACAGACATGGAGAGCGTTGGGGAGCTGCCTCCTGGAATTCTAAGACGCACGTGTCTCATCAAGCTACAACAATAGGAGGTGCGCTTCTAGTTGGGTCCAATCAATCAAATATAATTTTGATGAATAAAAGGAAGAAGCTTGGATCAATATTAAGATTTAAATGGATGACTAATAGAAATGAGATCATACAATAATTTTCAGATACCAAAATTCATGTGTCTAAAGCAAGTCTTCAAGAAAACCAAGTCACTATTAAAAAAAAACTTTCTGTTGCCCAAACTGTTTACCTCTAACCACGTTTAATATTTTGGACCATAAATCCTTTTTATCTCACTCAGGACAGTTTACAACGGACTTGCAGAAACTTATTTGTAATTACAGAGAGAACCTAATATCCCTATAATAATACAAAGAGCTGAGCACCCAACTTCACTGTTATTTCTAAATTTTATTTTAAATATCAAGGTTGAAGAAGATCGTTCTTTTTACACATGATTGTGCATGTATGTATTTAAATATGTGTATACTGTATATATTTCATATATGCATCAAAAATATATATATATACTGTGATTTATGCCTTCTTATAGAAAAATTCATTGTGATTTATGCCTTCCTTTAGAAAAATTCAATTAGTCATCAAGTGAGAGGGGATCACGAGAACAGGAGAAGGTGCTGTTGTTTACAATTAAACGATAGCCATCATTTCTGCTTTAAAAAGTGTCCCACGCTCTTGGGTTTTCTTAATAACCTGTCTAAGGTCAATGTACCGCAAGCCCGGAAGACAAAATGCCACAGTCCCTCCCCTTCCTTCCTTTTATTCCAAAGATCCGACCCACGACGTGGGCGTGGCCTCCTGGCGCCTGATTTTCAGGGTCCAGCTGCCGGTTTTACTCCGATTCGCGCAGCGGACAACCGCTGGCTTAGGGCTCAGCGGCACGCTTTTCTGTGAGATCCGGAGTCCTGATCTCGAGGGGGAACACACGATCGGCAGAAGCGGCAATGGCTCTCATGGTTCCCCTCCGTCCCCAAATATGTGTTGTTTCATTAAGGCGGCCAGAGCCTAGCGGTGCTGCAGGTTCAATGGTTGTCTCAGCATCAGACTGAAATGGAAAAATCAGGGTGTCCAGGGTACGCTATTAATACATTCTGTGAGGTTAAACACAAGCCTAAACTCGTGAAGTAAAGCATGTTGTTTGATGACAGATTCTCTCCTGAGTCATTTTTATACACAGTTATTCTAAAGAAGTACACTTTTTATTCTATTAGATATTATTTTACTTATATATTTTTATTCAGTAAGAGGAGAGGAGGCAGAGACAGACTCCTGCATGCACCCCAATGGGGATTCACTAGGCAAGCCCACTAGGGGGTGATGCTCTGCCTCAGCAACTGAGCTCTTCATAGCAGGTGAGACAGAGGCCATGGAGCCATCCTCAGCACCCCCCCTCCCCCCAGGGCCAACTCATTCCATTTGAGCCATGGCTGCAGGAGAGGAGGAGAGAAAGAGAGACAGAAAGACAGAGAGAGAGAGAGAGAGAGAGAGAAGTGAGAGGGGGAGGGGTGGAGAAGCAGACGGTGCTTCTCCTGTGTGCCCTGACTGGGAATCAAACCCAGGACATCCACACACTGGGCCGACGCTCTACCTCTGAGCCAACCGGCCAGAGCTATTAGATATTATTATATCATCTTTTATAAATTTTTAAATTCAAATGATGAGCTCTCCATTTGCCGTAGGAGACCTTCTGTCAATAAAGATAGTCTGGTATATCGTGATATACACAAAGGATCTTGCTTTATTCGAGTCCACCAATTTGAAATAAGAGGGCAGACACGCTAGACACCAGGGAACAGTAATTGGGGCCTTTGGAGCGCACGTGGGCAGTGTGGACAGTAGGATGCTCAAGGGGTGTGAACAGTCACCCACTGGCTGGTGGGCACACAGGGTTGTGAGCACAGGGGAGTCCCGCAGGGCGGGGGTGAGGTCCATGGAGGGAGCTGTTCACAATCAGGCAGAAGGGCTACTTCCTTTACTGACAACGGTTATAATTTTGTTCCCTCTCTTCCTTTTCCCCGGGCCTATGAGCACAGCCCTGCCCCCCATGAACCAACGCTACAATCAGCTCACCGTGACATCCCCAACTGCTAATGAGTTCATTGGCGTTGACAGAAACACAAACACGGGTCACAGCACAAGGTCTGGGCCGCACTTCGCTGTTGCTGTGGCAGTTCTCACCTGCCCAGGTGGCCAAATTCTCAGCTTGGCCCCTTCACAACTACAATTAAGTAGCCCCTGAGCAGAGAGGCAAGACAGCTGACAGGAAAAGAAGGAACGAATTGTTCAGAAGTGTGTATTTCCATCTGTTGCGGCTTGATAGCCACTTCCAGGTGTTACGAAACGTGTCAAACTTAATAATTGCTACATTCTAGGTGTCTTAAGTAGCGAAACAGGTGTGAAATGAGGCTCAGTCAAGAGAACAGTGGTTTCACCTCCAAAGGAAAGAAATGCTCGTGTTGGCTATTGATTCGCCTCCAATACCTCAAACAATTTGAAGAGTGAACTTTGAGCAGATATTGATGTACGTTTAAATAGAATTTGATGGCGACTACCTCCCTAAGAATGTCTCCCAATATTTTCATGAGCAGGCCTGAGGATATGCCAGCGACAGCAAATAAAGTTTCAAATGCATGTCTTCAACGATACAACTAGCCTGAAATGTGGCAGAGTTTCTTCTAACAACTATAATTAAGGAAAAGAAAATTCAACAGTGGGCTGGAATAGAATTTAAAGTATTTTTAGCTTGTTACTCTTCCCGGGTCATGAACATTGAAGGGCGTGCAAATAGCTATGGGCTTTGACTTTGATGGATACTTTTTTCCTCGCTCAATTATTCAAGTCATGCCTGAGTAATCCCTTTAATAATATCTTGGCATTAAGTGATTATCAAAGATTTAATGCTATGTTGAGATATCATTTCAACATAAACCTGTCTAATTGCATTTTGGGGGAGTTGTCTCTTAAGTCCACACAGGTTTTTCTCACGATTCATTTATTTCCATACAGTTCAAGGTGACATATACAGTCTGACCTGCGGTGGTGCAGCGGATAAAGCATCGACCCGGAATGCTGAGGTTGCCGGTTCGAAATCCTGGTCTTGCTTGATTAAGTCACATACAAAAAACGACTGTTATGAGTTGATACTTCTCTGTCTCTCTCTCTCTCTCCTTACTCTAAAATCAGTAAAATAAAACCTAAATAAAAAAATCAATAAAATAAAAAAATTACATATAAATTTGAAGAGATAGCCTAAAGATTATGTACAAAGTAATTTTAATTCTAATTAACTCAGAGGTTCTTTTTACTGACGTTCTCAATTTGTGGTTCTTTCTGCAAACATTCCAGCTGTCCAGCTGGTGAGGTGGAGAGTGAGTATGTTTGTAAGAAACTGGTTCCCTCCTAGACACTAAATCTCCTTAGTTCTCAGCTCCATAGGAGGAGGCAGAGCCACGCTCTCTCTATCTACCACAAGCCAGAGATTGGTCCTAGCACTCAGTAATTCTTGTTCTTTATTTTATTTTACTTTCGTCTTTCTGATGGGGATGTGCTGCACTTTGGGGAACTGTCAGTTCATTTTATTTATTTTTTTATTATTATTTATTTATTTATTTTGTATTTTTTCTGAAGCTGGAAACGGGGAGAGACAGACTCCCGCATGCGCCCGACCGGGATCCACCCGGCACGCCCACCAGGGGCGGACGCTCTGCCCACCAGGGGGCGATGCTCTGCCCCTCTGGGGGGTCGCTCTGCTGAGACCAGAGCCACTCTAGCGCCTGGGGCAGAGGCCAAGGAGCCATCCCCAACGCCCAGGAGCTTCCGCTGCGGGAGGGGAAGAGAGAGACAGAGAGGAAGGAGGGGAAGGGTGGAGAAGCAAATGGGCGCTTCTCCTATGTGCCCTGGCCGGGAATCGAACCCGGGTCCCCCGCACGCCAGGCCGACGCTCTACCGCTGAGCCAACCGGCCAGGGCCTGGCAGTTCATTTTAGAAAGCCCCTTTGACTATTCATATTTGTAAGGCAGATGTCTGCCTTCAAATTCTCCTGCCTGTTGGACTTCTCTGTCTCACACAATAGTTATATACAAACATGTTAGTGAACATTTCACTCTTAATCTGTGCTGGGTTTCGTGAAGGGCGCCTTTGTCTATCTTTGGCTTGTAGTGTGATGATGTGTAAGTTATAAGTGGTAAAAAGGGAAAATTCTGTGATTGAACTTTCTACTTGGGTTCAGATGCTCTCTCTAGTATTTAGTTATGTGGTCTTGAACAACTCATTTCAAAGTAATATTAGTACTTATAAGATTGTTTACGAGATGAATTTGTGTATGTGTGTGTGTGTGTTTGTAATGGCTAGCCTAAAATAAACATTGTATAAATACCAGCTATCATTATTCCTATCTCTTTCTCTAATAATATTCTTGACCTGCAGTTTTCCAAATTATAACAGTAATAGATCGTCATTTGTAATAATAAAAGTCAGCTACCCATCTCCCTTGTTTACGTATATGCTTACTGGAGGGTGCCTTTATTTTTTATATTAATTTCTCAGGAGTTAGCTTCTTCTTTGTTGAAATTTTAAGAGATGTTGTTGCCAGGATGGTTTTTCAAAGTGGCTGAAAAATAAATACATTTCTATTAGTAGGAATACATTTTTCCTTTTATTCCCACAAGCATGAATTCTCATGCTTTTATTTTATTTATTTTTTCTTCTTCATTGTCAACTGAGAGGGAGGGAGATAGAGAGACAGACTTCCACATGAGCCCAGACCAGGATCTACCTGGCAACCAGGTCTGCAGCCGATGCTTGCTAATGGAGCTGTTTTTAGCACCTGAGGCAGTCTCCACAGAGCCATAGCAGTGGGAGGGAAAGGGAAAGAGGAGAAGGGAGGGGTGGAGAAGCAGATGGTCACTTCTCCTGTGTGATCAGGACACAGGACACCCACATGCCAAGCTGAGGCACTACCACTGAGCCAACTGGCCAGGGCCAGTTCTCATTCTTACAAACAAAAATTACAAGATGAAGTAATATTTGATTATTTCCTTATTTTTGTTTCCCTTACTTCTAGTGAGTTTGAATATTTATTATGTTTTTTGAACTGTTCCTAATTGCTTTTCCCCCTTTGCTCAGTTTCTATTAGATTCTGTCTTCTTGTTTAAGTTTTTAAGTTCAATACTATCTTACTTTTTATTACACTTTAACATTTTCTCTGTATTTTTTTAATGTTTAACCATGTTTATTATTTAGTTTGTAACTTTTTTCATGTAAATGTTATAAATATTTATTTGGATAAACATATCTTTTTTCTTTTTATAAATTCTAGATTTCCTCACTTGCTTAAAAATATTGCCTTAATCAAATTGTTTTTAAAGTGTCTTTCTGTATTTTTCTTTTCTTTCTTTTTTTTTTTTTTTTTTTTACAAATTCTGTTGTAGTATCTTAAATATATTTAAATTTTATTTTAAATAAGGTGTGACATATGAATAACATTTTTATCTTCTTTTAAACATAATTTTCCAGTACAATTATTAAATTAAAACCCTTTCTACATTGTATTTTTTTTCCTGAAGTGAGAAGTGGGGAGGCAGATAGACAGACTCCTGCATGCGCCCAACTGAGATGTACCTGGCATGCCCACCAGGGGGCGATGCTCTGCCCATCTGGGCCATTGCTCATTTGCAACCAGAGCCATTCTAGCGCCTGAGGTGGAGGTCATGGAGCCGTCCTCATTGCCCGGGACAATTTTGCTCCAATGGAGACTTGGCTTTAAGAGGGGAAGAGAGAGACAGAGAGAAGGAGAGGAGGAAGGGTGGAGAAGCAGATGGGCACTGCTCCTGTGTGCCCTGCCTGGGAATAGAACCCAGGACTTCCACAAGCTGGGCCAGTGCTCTACTGCTGAGCCAACCAGCCAGGGCTTTTCTACGTTGTATTGATATTTGACTTTGTCATTGCATTAGATTTTTCTAACTTCATAACCAATCTCTTAAAAGTTAGCAGCTTAAAATAATGCCTATCTATCATGTTAGTTTCCGTGAGTTAGGATGCAGGCTGAATTAGCGTGGACTCTGCGTAGAGTCTCCCCAAGCTGCAATGACGGCATTGGCTGGGGCTGTGAAATCATCTGAGGCATGAAGTCCTCTTCCACACTCACCGGCGTGGAGCAAGATTTAGTTCTTGACATTTGTAAGACAGAGTCCCCCATTTTCTTGCTAACTGTCAACGTGGGATCCTTCTCACCTCCCAGAAACCATCCTCGGGTTCTTGCCATGTGGTCTCCTCTACAGGCAGTTACCAACATGTCTTTCTGTGTCTTCAAGGATGGCAGGAGAATCTTTCTTCAAATCCCTGCCAGCACAGTAGCGTTGGCTCCACTGTAAAGGTTCATCTGAAGGGTCAGGCTCACAGATGGTCATGTCCCCTTTGAGTCTAACACAGAATCCACTGATGGACGTTCTAATCACATCTACAAAGTCCCTTTGCCATATAACATCACCAATATATGAAAGTGATATCCCTGTCATATTCACAAGTCCTGCCCACACTCTCTGGGAGGTTATTATTCAGGGTGTGGACGCGTAGAGACTGGGAACTTGGGAACTAGCCTAGATTCTGCATAACACCGTCATAATAAATTCTCTACTTGTCGATTTTTTCTTCTTCTCTTTTCTTAAATTTATTTTATTTTATTTTTTTAATTTTAATGGGATGACATTAATCAATCAGGACACATAGGTTTAGAGAAAACATCTCCAGATTATTTTGACATTTGATTATGTTGCATAACCATCACCCAAACTCATATAGTCAGTCTTCCATCACATTTGATATGGTTTTCTTTGTGCCCCTTCTCTCCCCCTACCCATTCCCTTCCCCTCCTCACCCTCGATAACCAGCACACTCTTGTCCATGTTCCTGAGTCTCATTTTTATGTCCCACCTATGTATGGAATCATATAGATCTTAGTTTTTTCTGATTTACTTATTTCACCCAATATAATGTTATTAAGGTCCATCCATGTTGTTGTAAATGATCTGATGTCATCATTTCTTATGGCTGAGTAGTATTCCACAGTATATATATACCACATCTTCTTTATCCAGTCATCTATTGAAGGGCTTTTTGGTTGTTTCCATGTCTTGGCCACTGTGAACAATGCTGCAATGAACATGGGGCTGCATGTGTCTTTACATACCAGTGTTTTTGAGTTATGGGGGTATATTCCCAGTAGAGGAATGCGGAGTCATATGATAGTTCAATTTTTAATTTTTTGAGGAACCACCATACTTTCCTCCATAGTGGTTGTACTACTTTACATTCCCATCAACAGTGGATGAGGGTTCCTTTTTCTCCATAGCCTCTCCAACACTTGTTATTACCTGTCTTGTTGATAATAGCTAATCTAACAGGTGTGAGGTGGTATCTCATTGTAATTTTGATTTACATTTCTCTAATAGCTAGTGAAGATGAGCATCTTTTCATATATCTGTTGCCCATTTGTATTTCTTCCTGGGAGAAGTGTCTGTTCATGTCCTCTTCCTATTTTTTTATTGGATTGTTTGTTGTTGAGTTTTATGAGTTCTTTGTATATTTTGGACATTAGGCCTTTATCTGAGCTGTTGTGTGAAAATATCATCTCCCATTTAGTCGGCTCTCTGTTTATTTTGTTGTCAGTTTCTCTTGCTGTGCAAAAGGTTCTTAGTTTGATGTGGTCCCATTCATTTATCTTTGCCTTCACTTCCCTTGCCTTTGGAGTCAAATTCATAAAGTGTTCTTTGTAACCAAGGTCCATGAGTTTAGTACCTATGTTTTCTTCTATGTAATTTATTGTTTCAGGTCTTATATTTAGGTCTTTGATCCATTTTGAATTATTTTAGTACAAGGGGACAAACTGTAGTCAAGTTTCATTCTTTTGCATGTGGTTTTCCAGTTTTCCCAGCACCATTTGTTGAAGAGGCTTTCTTTTCTCCATTGTGTGTTGTTGGCCCCTTTATCAAAAATTATTTGACTATATACATGTGGTTTTATTTCTGGGTTTTCTATTCTGTTCCATTGGTCTGAGTGTCTATTTTTCTGCCAATACCATGCTGTTTTGATTGTTGTGGCTCTATAATATAATTTGAAGTCAGGTATTGTAATGCTCCCAGCTTCATTCTTTTTCCTTAAGATTGTTCTGGTTATTTGAGAGTTTTTTTATAGTTCCATATAAACTTGATGATTTTTTTGTTCCATTTCTTTAAAAAATGACATTGGACTTTTGATGACAATTGCATTGAATTTGTATATCGCTTTGGGTAATATAGTCATTTTGACTATATTTATTCTTCCTATCCAAGAACAAGGAATATTTTTCCATTTCATTATATCTTTTTTGATTTCTCTTGACAATGCTTTGTACTTTTTATTATATAGGTCCTTTACATTCTTTGTTATGTTTATTCTTAGGTATTTTTTTGTTGTTGTTGCAACCATGAAGGGGATTGTTTTTTTGAGCTCATTTTCTGATGTTTTGTATGATGGCATATAAGACAATGGACTTTTGTATATTAATTTTGTATCCTATGACCTTACTGTATTGGTTTATTGTTTCTAGAGTCTTTTTGTGGAGTCTTTGGGGTTTTCAATGTACAGGATCATATCATCTGCAAAAAGCGAAACCTTTAATTTCCTCTTTCTCAATATGAATGCCTTTTATTTCTTTCTCTTGTCTGATTGCTCTGGCTAGAACTTCTAGCACTACGTTGAATAAGAGTGGAGAGAGTGGACAGCCTTGTCTTGTTCCTGATTTTAGGGGAAAAGTCCTTAGTTTTATGCCATTTAATATGATGTTAGCTGATGGTTTATCATAGATGGCTTTTATTATGTTGAGGTATTTTCCTTCTATACTCATTTTGTTAAGTGTTAAGAGAATTAGTGACATAGAAGACAGGCAACTAGAGGTACTACAGAGAGAAGAGGAGAGAGATTCACAAATTTAAAAAAAAATGAGAAAGCCCTACAGAAATTGTCTGACTCCATCAGAAAGAGCAACATAAGAATAATTAGTATATCAGAACGAGAAGGGAGAGAAAAATAGAATGGAGAACATATTCAAACAAATATTAGATGAGAACTTCCCAGGCCTGTGGAAAGAACTAAAGCTTCGACTTCAAGAAGCAAATGGAACACTGAGTTATCTTAACCCTAACAAACCTACTCCAAGGCACATCATAATGAAATTGGCACAAACCAATGACAAAGAAAAAATTCTCAAGGCAGCCAGAGAAAAGAAGAATACAACATATAAAGGAAGGCCTATTAGATTATCAACAGATTTTTCAGCAGAAACTCTACATGCTAGAAGAGAGTGGACCCCAATATTTAAAGTTCTGAAAGAGAGAACTTCCAGCCAAGAATATTATACCCATCAAAGCTATCCTTCAAATACAAAGGAGAAATAAAAACATTCACAGATACAGAAAAGATGAGGGAATTTATCACCAGAAAACCACCACTTCAGAAAATACTAAAGTTTTTTTTGACCAGACACAAAGAACAAAACAAAACAAAACTACAAGTAAAAGCTCCATCACGATTGCAATAAAACAAGATTAATCTGTGACAATGAAACAAAGAAGGGGAGAGGACAAAGATTAACAGTAAGCAAAGAAGGATGGAGTACAGAAGCACTCATGAGATAAGGTACTACAAGGAACCTGATATGTATGCTTTTCATTACTTAATGGTAACCACCACTGAAAAAAACAACACAGAAGCACCTGGCTTGAAAAAAGAGGTAACAGAGAAAAGAAGTATGAATTACAACCAAACAAAAACAAATGATAGAAAAATAAAAGAGAAGAACTAAACAGGATACAAAACTATCAGAAAGCAATATATAAAATGGCAATAGGAAACCCTCAAATGTTAATAATTACACTAAACATAAATGGTTTGAACTCACCAATAAAAAGACACAGAGTAGCAGAATGGATTAAAAAAGAAAATCCAACTGTATAATGCCTATAAGAAACACATCTAACCTACAAGGATAAAAACAAATTCAAAGTGAAAGGTTGGAAAACAATATTCCAAGCAAATAACATCCAAAAAAAAGCAGGTGTAGCAATACTCATATCTAACAATGCTGAGTATAAGACAGCAAAGGTAATCAGAGACAAAACCAGTCATTTCAAAATGATAATGGGGACATTGAATCAAGAAGACATAACACTTCTTAATATATATGCACCAAACCAAGGAGCACCAAAATATATAAGACAGCAATTGACTGACCTAAAACCAAACCGACAAAAATATAATCATACTTGGAGACCTCAATACACCACTGACAGCTCTAGATCATTCATCCAAACAGAAAATCAATAAATATTGGCCTCAAATGAAACACTAGAACAATTGGATATGATAGACATCTACAGGACATTTCATCCCAATGTGCCAGAGTATACATTTTTCTCTAGTGTACATGGAACATTCTCAAGAATTGACCATATGTTGGACCACAAAAATAACAACAAATTCAGAAAGATTGAAATTATACCAAGTGTATTTTCTGATCATAAAGCCTTGAAACTAGAATTCAACTGCAAAAAATAGGTAAAGAAACCCACAAAAATTTGGAAAGTAAACAACATACTTTTAAAAACTGAATGGGTCAAAGAAGAAATAAGCACAGAGATCAAAAGATACATACAGACAAGCAAAAATAACAATATGACATACCATAATCTCTGGGATGCAGCAAAAGCAGTAATAAGTGGGAAGTTTATAACACTACAGACCTATATGAACAAACAAGAGAGAACTCAAGTAAACCACTTAACTTCACACCTTAAGGAACTAGAAAGAGAAGAACAAAGACAACCCAAAACCAGCAGAAGAAAGGAAATAATAAAAATCAGAGCAGAAATGAACAAAATAGAGAACAGAAAAACTATAGAAAAAAATTAATAAAATAAGGAGCTGGTTCTTTGAAAAGATCAACAAAATTGACAAACCCTTAGCAAGACTCACCAGGAAAGAAGAGAAAGGACTCATATAAACAAAATCCAAAATGGAGGAGGAGAAATCACTGCAGATATCATAGATATACAAAGAATTATTGTAGAATACTATGAAAAACTATATACCACCAAATTCAACAATTTAGAAAAAAATGGATAAATTCCTAGAACAATACAATCTTCCTAGACTGAGTCATGAAGAAGTAGAAAGCCTAAACAGACTCATAAGCAGGGAGGAAATAGAAACAACTATTAAAAACCTCCCCCAAAATAAAAGTCCAGGACCAGATGGCTATACTAGTGAATTCTATCAAACATTCAAAGATTTGGTTCCTATTCTACTCAAAGTCTTCCAAAAAATTGAAGAAGAAGCAATACTGCCAAACACATTTTATGAGGCCAACATAATCCTCATACCTAATCCTGGCAAGGACAACACAAAGAAAGAAAACTACAGACCAATATCTCTAAAAATACAGATGCTAAAATACTAAACAAAATACTAGCAAATCGAATACAACAACACATTTAAAAAATAATTCATCATGATCAAGTGGGATTTATCCCAGAATCACAAGGATGGTTCAACATACGTAAAATGGTTAATGTAAATACACCATACCATATCAACAAAACAAAGAATAAAAACCATATGATCTTATCAATAGATTCAGAAAAGGCATTCAATAAAATGCAACATCATTTTATGTTTAAAACACTTGATTTTTTTCTTCTAATACAGGGATCTGTCTATCCTCCTGATTACTATATATTAATATTTCGTGTCATATTAATTTAATAACGTTTTGTGATGTCTGATCACGCACCTGTGCGACACTTTCACTCATTTCATGGTTATGCTAAGGATTTTTCTTTTTTATAAATGTTAAGGTGACTTTTGCATTCATCCAAAAAATAAAATAAGACTGTGAATTTTCATTTTGATTGCACTAAATGTATATATTAATACTCGTAAAATTATATTTTTTATCTTCTACTTGATTATGAAACATTTTTGAATTTTTTAGCACTTGTTGATTGCTCTTCAAAAAGGTGATACACATTTTGAAGGTTTTATTCAATTTATGTTTACTTTTCTGAAGTGTTATCTACTTTTAAAGGCAATATAACTTAACAGTTAAAGAAAGGTACTTTCAAGCTAAATTTCCCAAGTTTAGGTCCCAGTTTCTGTACTTGCCAACTCTTTCCCTTACTGAGATTTATAATAATTGGGCCCTTTCTTAGCTTTTTTTTCTGCCTCAGTGACTACATCTAAAAGATGGGGATGACAATAATTGTATAATACAATGGGGATTAATTAAGGTAATATACATATCACTTACATACAAGATTGCCCGGCACATAGTCAACACTGAATGAGTGTTATAAACATGCTGGGTAAATTACAGCCTCTTGTGATTTTATTCACATTTCTCTGATGAACAGATAAGGTTGAGAACTTTCTTCTTGGCTATTTGGACTTTTGGGAAGTACATTCACAAGTCTGGATCATACTCCACTGGTCATCTTTCTTTTTCATTTTGTAAGTATTCAGTGGCATGTAGAATATTTTTATTGAAAACTTTTTCTCACATTTTTATTTGTTTGGTTTTGCACACTCAATTTTTTTTTCTTCTGATGAACAGGACATCTTCATTTCAATGGAATGTAATTTATAAATCAATCACTTTATGGTTCAATTGTTCAATCTCATGTTTAAGGAATTTTTCTCTGTTGCAGGTTTGTAAGGTTATTTTTCTTTGTCATTGCTAAGAAATTTTATTATCTTATATTTCAAAATTAGAATGATCATACATGTAAAATATATTAGCCAAAATTGTTTTTTTCCCCATGGGTGGGGCCAATTGATGGGGACTCATTTATTGAAAAGACTCAATGTACTTCAAACTCACCTTTCATTTCTTTTTGTAAGTCAAGTATTTATACACGTGTAACTCTTTTCTTAAACCTCCTATGATGTTGCATTGGTCTACTTGTCTAACATAAATATTATAACTTATTACTATAGCTTTTAATATTTATTCATATCCAATAGTATTAATATTTCGGCTTTATTTTTTTTCAAAATGTTCTTGACTATTCTTTGTCCATTTTATTTACATATACATTTTAGAGTGTGTTTGTTAATTTCCCTACTCAAACACATATGTACACATGTTTGCACACATACACACACAGCTTTCTATAATTTTGATTGTAATTGCATTACATTTATAAACTAATTTGAGAATAATTAACAACCATAAAAACAGCATGTTTTTAAATTTAATTTCAGGACTCCATTAATTTCTCTGAATAATATTTTAAATTTTTTTATTTTGAGAATTGTATACTTTTTGTTAATATAATGTCAGGCAATTGACGCTTCTTGATACTGTTTGTGAATGTTAATGTTCTTATGTTTTATATTTAAGTTTCGTTGCTTGCATATAGAAATGTAATTGATCTTGTTGATTGACTTTATATCTGTCAATATCACTAAATTTATTTCCCTTTGAATAATTTATTGGTTAATGTGTTTGGTTTTTCTATGCAGGTAATCATATCTACTGCAAATAATAATAGTTTTCTTTCTCTCTTTTTCTTTTACCTCATTGTACTGGTTAGTACATCCTGGACAGTGTGATAGACACAGTAAGAACTGGCTTCCTTCTCTAATTCCATTTTCAGAGGAAAACTTCAGCATGAGGTACGTTTTTCTGTTCTATATGTATGTATAGCTATTGAAGGTTATATTTTATCAAATTATTTTTGTGTCTCAATTGATGTAAGCACATAATGCTTATTCTTTATTTTGGTATGAAGTATAGGCATGTTAACAAGCATCATCATTTACATACGGAGGAAATAATAAATCTGATAAGATAAATCAGTGTTTTAACAAAATATTGATAATATGTATTTTTAAAAAATAATTTAACTTTCTAAAATATTTTTGAATATATTATTTTTATATAAATGAATATAAAATATCTTGCTTTATCAAATTTTTCTTTTTATTTTCAAGATTTTTTTTTTATTTAGACATCAAATATAAGTGGAAAGACACCTTTGTGTTTCTCATACATAATGGATTCTTTCTCAAGATGTTTTTTGTGACTTCAAGGTATCAAATGAATTTCCTTTTGTTAAATTATGATTATAGTGTGTGAAGAAGCAATTTATCTGTACAAAATAAATGCCCGTTTTATCTCACAATAATCCAAGTGAACCATCTATGGACTGTATTAATTCTCTATTATCAATGGTGCTAAACTGAAGGCCATTCTTTAACAAATTCTGGCCATAAAAAAACAACAACAAAGGGCTTGACTGTATAGTTCTAACCTCCAAGCGATTTCTTTTTCCCACTTTTTTTAAGACTTTACATTTTCACAGTTTAATTATTATTAGATTAAACCATTCTCCCTTTCAACATGAAGCCCATTGCTTTAATTTAGGAGACTATCAAGGCCATTTAGGCAAAGTTACTAAAAATTCAAACGTTTGTGGACCTCAGTCCCTCTACTAGGAGACAGGAGATACGAATGAAAACAGCCAAGGTCAAGTTTAATTACACCCGTTTAACAGATTGAAGCTGCTCAACATTTTAGTTTTGAAATGAAAACCTCAAAAAGAAACATTCAATAGCCTTTTTAAAATCATTTGAAAGACTTTGCCAAAAAAAAAAATAGTTGTTTTAGAAAATATGATTCCAATAAATAACATTAGAACTCATTAGGAATCCCCAGTGAATTCCTAACAGCAAAATTTAATGCCCATGAAAGGATTAATTTCAACTATGTATTCCCCACGAAACATTTCAGATTGTTGGTTCCTACCTGCCTCTAAAAATTCTCTTGATTTTTATTGCTTAAATGCTCCTTTCCAGTCTTATTTTATGGTTTCTATTTCTTCCCTTGAATCGTAAAATGTGGATATTTCTGAAGTCTTATTCTTGTTTCCCTTTTTTTTTCCTCTTTCTTCTCTCTCAAGTCCTGAATTCGTGTTGATTTTACCTATTTTTAGAACTTTAGCTACTTTCTTTTTCCTAATATATAAATCCTAACCAATGTGGTCTATTTAAGGATATCCAGTTTAATATATCACTCTGAGAATCTCTCCTCATAATGTTTAATGGTACTTAAAACCGAATACTTTAAATATGAAACATTTTTACTTCCCTGTCCCAAAGTAGTTGTTTCATTTAGAGCCTAAATTACTGAATATAGTAACATCATTTGCCAAACCACCTACGCCATAAATCAAGGAATGTTTTTTTTTTTTTTTTTACTTTTACCTTCTCTTATTAACATAGTCAATCAATCAAGGATTCTTAAATGCATGAGGTCTTTAACGTGTCTTGTAAGTCTATTTTCTTATTTAAAACCATGGCAGCAGTCATGTTTTTCTTCTTTGTTATTTTTCAATTGAACTATTGTAGTAGTTTCCCGGTTAGAATGCCTAAGTCCAATTTATATTCTTGGTGATCACTCTTTATAGCTAGATGGTATATACTATGAAGGAAAGTAAAGAAAAAAACAGGTGGGGTAGAAAATGTTGGATAGTATTGATGTTTTATAAAAAAAAAATGGAAAAGTAAGCTTTCTTGAGAAGTGGACATTTGAATCAAGAGGGAAAAGAGAGACTGCAGAGCACATACTGAAGATATCTAGAGAATGCATACATTAGGCAGAGGAAACAGCAAGTTCAAAGGCCCTAAGATAGACGTATGAATCAAATTTAATTTCAAACTGTAATAAAGAATACGCAGTGGAAATCCAAGATGATGACAGAGTAAGTAGGTAAAAGTTACATTCACCTCACCAAACTAGAATTACAAAAAAAAAAAAAAATAGAGAAAAATCAACCTGAGCAACAAACTGAAGATTAGATGAACATATGTCTTATAGATATAACAATGGTATACAGATGTGCAAGGAAATTAGTGAAAACTTAAAAAAAATAAAATAGCAAGCAGAGAAAAAGTAGAAACCATAAAAAAAAGAACAAGCTGGAAGTTAATACCACTTCTGAAATGAAGAATACAAAGGAAGGAATTAACAGTCGGTTAGATCAGTGGTCCTCAATCTCTGGGATGCGGACCAGTATCAGTCCATGGGCCATTTGGTACCGGTCCAGAGAGAAAGAATAAATAACTTACATTATTTCTGTTTTATTTATAGTTAAGTCTGAACAATGTTTTATTTTTTAAAAAATGACCAGATTCCCTCTGTTACATCCTTCTAAAACTCACTCTTGATGCTTGTCTCGGTCACATGATACATTTATCCATCCCACCCTAAAGGCCGGTCCGTGAAAATATTTTCTGACATTAAACTGGTCCGTGGCCCAAAAAAGGTTGGGGATCACTCAGTTAGATGAAGCAGAGGATTGAATCAGTAATTTGGAAGACAGGACAGCAGAAAACGTGCAATCAAAGCACAAAAAGAAAAAATGAATTAAAAAAATGAGAATAGTTTAAAGGACCTTTGGGACAATATGAATCATAACAACATCTGCATGATAGGAGTACCAGAAGGAGAGGAGAGTGTGAGCAAAGGATTAAAAACCTATTTGAAGAAACAATGACTCAAAGTTTCCCTAACCTAGTGAAGGGAAAGTACACACATGTCTAGGAGGCACAAAATGTCCCCAACAAGATGAACCTAAAGAGGCCCATGCCAAAACACATCACAATTAAAATCACAAAGATAAGACAAGAGAGAATTTTAAAGCAGCAAGAGAAAGGCAGTTACCTACAAGGGAATTCCCACAAGATTCTCAGCTGACTTCTCAACCGAAACATTTCAGGCCAGAAGAGATTGGCTTAAAATTTTCAAAATGGTAAAAAAAAACAAGGATCTACAACCAAGACTACTTTATCCAAAAAGGCTATTTATTTATTTATTTATTTATTTACATATTGTCTTTCCCCATATCTAAGAGCAGTATTTGTATCTAATGCCTGCCACATTGAATTAAACAATCTGTTCTGGATGTTTTAAAATCCTCTCTTTGTCCTATTCTTTGCCGGGAAGGCTATGAATTAAAATTACATAAGAAATTAAGAGCTTGCCAGATAAGAAAAAGTGAAAAAGATTTATTGCACCAAAACCAGTATTACAAGAAATGTTAAAGGGTTTTCTTTAAGAAGAATAGAGAAAAAAGAGGAATTTTTACAAAGAATAAAATGGGAATATATATGATATACCTATCAGAAACAACTTTAAATAAAAATGGCTTAAGTTCTTCAATCAAAAGACATAGGGTAACTGAATGGATTAGAAAACAAGACCTATCTATATGTTGTCTAGAAGCGACTCATCTCAGAATAAAAGACACACAGACTAAAAAAAAAAAGGAATGAAAAATGTATTTTATGCAAATGGAATTATAAAAAGGCTGAACTAGCAATACTTATATCAGATAGAATAGACTTTAAAACATGGCTATAATAAGAGAGAAAGAAAGACACTATATGATAAAAGCTGCTCTAACAAAAGGCTATCACCCTTGTAATCATTTATCTACTAAACGTTGGATAAACTTAATATATAAAGCAAACCATGATGGACAGAAAAGGAAAGATCAACAGCAGTACAGTCATAATAGGAGATTTTAACACTCCATTAAAATTAATGGATAGATCTTCCAGACAGAAAATTAACAAAGAAACAATAGCCTTAATGGGACACTGGATCAGATGGATTTAACTGCTATCTTTACACACTTTTCACCCAAAAGTAGCAGAATATACATCTTTTCAAGAGCACGTAGAATGTATTCTGAGATACACCACATGTTAGGACACAAATAAGTCCCAATAAATTTTAAAAAATTGAAATTTTAACAAGCATCTTCTCTGACCACAATAGTATGAAACTAAAAATCAATTACAAGACAAAAAAAGAGTGAAAAACACACAAACACATGCAGGTTAAATAACATGTTTCTAAACAATGAATGGGTCAACAATGAGGACAAGGAGAAAATAAAAAAGTTTTCTTTAAAGAAATGAAAGTAAACATACAACAACCCAAAAGAAGAATCAGGAATTTTGCATAGACTAATTACGACTGAAATTGATTACTAATGAAATCAAAACAGAAATCAAAAACTTCCCACAAACAAAAGTCTTGAACCAGATGGCTTCACAAGCAAATTTTACTAAACATTTATAACAGAACTAGCACCTACCCTTCTCGAACTATTCCGAAACATTCCAAGAGGAAAGAAGACTCCCACGCTCATTTTACAAGTCCAGCATTATTCTAATTCAAAAACCAGATAAAGACACTACAAATAAAGGAAATTACAGGCCAATATGCCTGATAAACATAGATGCAAAAATCCTCAACAAAATCTTAGCAAACTACATCCAGCGATACAGTAAAAAGATCCTATGCCATGACAAGTGGGATTCTTTCCTGGGATGCAAAAATGGGGCAAAGTCTGCAAATCAATTAACATTATACACTACATAAAAAAATAAGGGATAGAGAGCATATGATTATATCAATAAAGGCAGAAAAACCAATGACAAAACTGAGTGCCACTTATGGTAAAAACTTTAAGAAAAGTGTGCTTAGCCTGACCAAGTGGTAGTGCCGTGGAATAGAGCATTGGACTGGGATGAGGAGGACCCAGGTTTGACACCCCCAAGGTCACTGGCTTGCGTACGGGCTCACCAGCTTGAGTGTGGGGTCCCTGGATTGAGCCCAAAGTTCGCTGGCTTGAAGCCCAAGGTCACTGGCTTGAATCCTAGGTCACTGGCTTGAGCAAGGGGTCACTCACTCTGCTGTAGCCCTCCCCCACCACAGCCAAGGTACATATGAGAAAGTTATCAATGAACAACTAAGGTGCTTCAACAAAATACTGATGCTTCTAATCTCTCATCTTTCCTGCCTGTCTGTCCCTGTTGTCCCTATCTCTGTCTCTATCTCTCTTGCTAAAAGAAAAGAAAGAAAAGTTGGCTTAGAGGGAACATATCTCAACATAATAAAATCTATCCATGACAAACCCATATCTAATGTTATACTCAACTGGAAAAAAAATTGAAAGCTATTTTCTCAAGATGAAGAACAAGAGAGGGGTGTCCAGTTTCACCACTCTTATTTAATATAGTAATGGAAGTCCTAGCCTCAGCAATCAGAGAAGAAAGAAAATTGAAAGACATCTAAATTGAAAAGGAAGAATTAAAACTGTCATTTTTTGAAGATGATGTGATACCGTATCTAGAGAAACCTAAAGAGTCCACCAGAAAACCAGTATAACTGATAAATAAATTCAGTAAAGTAGCAGGAAAGAAAATAAATATCCAGAAATTAGTTGCACTTTTACACACCAATAATGAAATTGCAGAAAAAGAAACTAAGAAATTTACAATTGCATGAAAAGAAGTAAAGGACTTCTAATCTCTCTGTAATATTTTTTACAATCTGTCTAGCAAGGAAAGCCTAGGAAAATAATAAATTTATGAATAACTCATAGTATTCAATAAACAAAAAACAAAGAATCCAATTTAAAAAACTGGCAGAGTATTTGAATAAACCTTCTTCAAAGACCACATAGACATATAAAAAGATGCTTAACATCACAAATTGTTAGGGAAATGCAAATTAAAACCACAACAAGATATCACCTCACGCCTGTCAGAATGACTCTCATCAATACATCAACAAACAACAATTGTTGATAAGGATATCCAGAAAGGGAACCCTTGTGCACTGTTGATGGCAATGCAGGTTGGTGCGGTCACTGTGGAAAGCAGTATGGAGTTTCCTCAAAAAATTGAAAATGAAACTGCCGTATGATACATAATTCCACTTCTAGGAGGTTATCTCTTCTCTGAGTAGTCCCTTGGAGTAGGAATTAGTCACTACAAGCTTTACTTTTTAATGCATCAACAAGATAACTTTTGAAAGAATATATCTTTTCTTTTAAAATTAACTAGCATTTCTAAAACTCTACATAATATAAAGCAGAATAAGATATATTAAACTACATTACACTGTCAATATTTTCTGGTTTTTTGTGTAATAACATTTATAAATTAAACAAAATAAGAGCTCTACATGACCCCTAGATACTTAATTTGAGTTAGAGGAAATCTTGCTAGAAAAAATGAAAGGAAAATTATTTTTACAATTCCTCATCTTTTGAGAAGTTGAAATAAAACAGACTGCCCACTCTGCCAACTCAAAATTTCATGAGAAGGAAATGCATAACAATCATGCCAATGATGAATCATTTTAATACAAACTGAAAAGAAAAATTATACCAGGAACAAAGAAGACTAATGGAGTGTGAAGGAGTAAATGAGTCGCCTCCAAACATCTTGCTTCTTCACTGACTCCATTTGAAAGGGAACATCTATTTTCCAAAGTCAGTGTGCAGTGTACCGACTGCAGCTGCGATCCCGAATGCCAATCAAGAGAAATTATGGTTCTTGTGAATATAACCATGATTGGGGCATTATCCCAGTCCGCCCAGGTTGTGGGTTCGAGCCTGAGTCGGAGTACACACAAGAATCAACCAATGAATGCACAAATTAGCAAAACAATACAATCCATCTCTCCCTCTCACTCTTCGGTCAATAAAAAAAATTCTTTAAAAATTTAACCACAAGCCCTGGTCGGTTGGCTCAGTGGTAGAGTATCGGCCTGGCATGCAGGAGTCCTGGGTTCAATTCCCGGCCAGGGCACACAGGAGAAGCGCCCATCTGCTTCTCCACCCCTCCCCCTCTCCTTCCTCTCTGTCTCTCTCTTCCCCTCCCGCAGCCAAGGCTCCATTGGAGCAAAGATGGCCCGGGCACTGAGGATGGCTCTGTGACCTCTGCCTCAGGTGCTAGAATGGCTCTGGTTGCAACAGAGCAATGCCCCAGATGGGTAGAGAGCATTGCCTCCTGGTGGGCGTGCCGGGTGGATCCCGGTCGGGCGCATGTGGGAGTCTGTCTGACTGCTTCCCCTTTTCCAACTTCAGAAAAATACAAAAAAAAAAAAAATTTAACCACAAAAACTTGATAAGCCCATTGTAACTGTTATTTTATTTGGAAATGTTTCCAATTTCTTTTTTTAATTTTTATTGATTTTTAGACACAGAGAGAGAGGAAGCAGTACAGGGGAGAAAGAGAGTGTGTGAGAGAGAGAGACATTAATTTGTTGTTACACTTGTGTATGCTTTTCTTGATTGATTCTTGCATGTGCCCTGACTCAGGCTCGAACCCACAACCCTGGTTATCAAAACCATGCTCTGGTTAGCCAACTGAACCACTGGGCAGGGCCTCCAAGTTATTCTTGACCTCAAAAGGTCATTGAATGTTAATGTTTTAAGTTAAGGCAGAATATTATGACAAGGCTTGCTTTTTGGGCATTTGGACAAAATGCTTGTTCAGATCATCTCTAAGTAGTCATAGGACAATATGGGGAAATTCAGAAGAGAAATCATTCATTACTCTATCATCTCTAGCCTTGATGAGTGTTTTCGTTCTTGTTCTTTTCTGGCTTCATATGGTTGTTATTAAAGACACTCGACTCAGTCAAAGAGCCAACATGAATAAAAATGACTAGTGTCCCTGTTATATTTGGATGCAATTCCATGTCAGTGAGATCAGGTAGAGCAGTGAATCAAATCGCTAACGCCAAATAGAATTATGGTTAACAAAAAATCTGTTTAACACAAAGAACTTAAATTGTGTCCATTCCTGCTGATCTCAGCACCACAGTTATAAAGGAATGATTCGCACAACAGGTTATTTATGGATCACAAATTGTGTGGCAAGAACCACGATACGATTATGGAAGAGAAAAAGAGCAACATGAATAAAAACCATAGCAACGAAAGTGTGTTGAGAGTTCATTATATGTAAGGCCTTACCCAAAGGCATTAGATACTTTTCAACGTGCACAGCAACGATTTGGCATTTCAAAGACAAGAGGAATAAGACTAGTTTGAATGACTTTTTCAAGGCCCTGTGATAACAAGGGTAAGCACCAATTCCAATTGGTGCCTCTATGGCTCTGACACCCGTGTGCTTGACACCGGTGGGTAATATAAATCGATCCTCCTCGGTGTGCATGGAACGGGGTACAAACCTGACCCTTATCAAATAGTGTGTGAGCGAGACCAGAGGTTTAAACGGCATGCCAAAGATAATCCCTGTGGTGAGACTGAAGGGAGACCACTGGGGGCTGGGACTTTTCTTTTTTTTTTTTGTATTTTTCTGAAGCTGGAAACGGGGAGAGACAGTCAGACAGACTCCCGCATGCGCCCGACCGGGATCCACCTGGCACGCTCACCAGGGGGCGACGCTCTGCCCACCAGGGGGCGACGCTCTGCCCCTCCGGGGCGTCGCTCTGTTGCGACCAGAGCCACTCTAGTGCCTGGGGCAGAGGCCAAGGAGCCATCCCCAGCGCCCGGGCCATCTTTGCTCCAGTGGAGCCTCGGCTGAAGGAGGGGAAGAGAGAGAGAGGAAGGAGAGGGGAAAGAGTGGAGAAGCAGATGGGCGCTTCTCCTGTGTGCCCTGGCGGGGAATCGAACCCGGGACTTCTGCACGCCAGGCCAACGCTCTACCACTGAGCCAACCGGCCAGGGCGGGGGCTGGGACTTTGAGAACGGGAAGCACTTTATTCAGAGGGAGAGAAGAGAGAAGGCATCTGGGAAAATCGTCCATCCTGTGAACAACAATACCTGGTCGGGCTGACATTTCTAGGGAAGGAGGAGAATGTTTGGGGGTAGAAAAAGCCGTGAGTCAACTGTTTATACTATTTTTCTAAGCGTATTTCAAGATTTTCAGTCCTTCTAGTTCAGGTGTTCTGTTATGTGACGACGTATTGAAGATACAGATTCTGATATGGGATCTTGAAGGCATTTCAAAATGCCATGTTAGCATTGATGATTAGTAGGTTAATTTAAAGCTGATCGCATGGGAAATGGAGTGAGGGAAATACTAAGTATTGTGGTGTACATTTATTCTTTTTCTACCATTGCAGCAAGGTAGGTCATGGAGGAGGTATTTCTCATTTACAGATAAAGATACCTTAACAGAGAGTATGCTTTGCCCAGGAACATATAGCTACTTATCAAAAGAGAAAAAATTCTAAACCTGTGATTTTTGAGAGCTTGCATAAGTCAAATTTTTATAGAGACTTATAGCTGTTTCTTATATATTTTTTTCAGCCTTCAGACAACCCTATTTTCCACAAGAAAACTTACTAAATTCAACTGTTCAATCCTTTCACTTAAGAAACTGTCGCCTGATCAGGTGGTGGCACAGTGGATAGAGCATCAGCCTGGGACGCTGAGGACCCAGGTTCAAAACCCAGAGGTTGCTGACTTGAGCGTGGGTTCACCTGGCATGAATATGGGGTCACTGGCTTGATCATGGGGTTATTGACATGATCCCAAGGTTGCTGGCTTGAGCTTAAAGGTTGGTGGCTTGATCAAGGGGTCACTGGCTCTGCTTGAGCCCCTGGGTCAAGGCACGTATGAGAAAGCAATCAATGAATAACTAAGGTGCCGCAACTATGAGTTGATGCTTCTCATCTCTCTTTCCCTTTCTGTCTTTCTCTTTCTAAATAAATAAATAAATAAATAAATAAATAAATAAATAAATAATTGTCTGCTTTGGCATTGTCTCAGTGTTTGATTTTTGAGACTAAAATAATTTAAAAATGTATGTAAGCATAGAACCTGTAACTGGGCCAGTTATTACATGAGGAATAGTGATCATTAATGATCTACTATTAAATTTTTAGACCATTGGTTGTTAACCAAAAATATCGCAGAGAAAGTCACAGATATGTTATATCATCATATAACTGTTCTTCATTCATTCATTTATTCATTCATTCATTTCCTGCTCTCTTTTAATCAAGAAAAGTGTGAAATTTTCTTAACAATCAGATCAGGTCGTTCACTATTGGATTTGGAGCAGAAAAATACTAGAATCATATTATTTAATTACAAAGTCTATTCTGCCACCATGAACCAGAAACATGCAGGTGGATAGGAATACCTGTTGTTCACAGGGTGTGCTTCTGAGAAACAGTACTGAAGAGAGAAGAGGGTGGGGAGGCCACTTCCGATTGGCCACTGCTGGTTCCCTAATCTATCCCCAGGGGTAAATGAGTCCAAGACAAGAATCTTGGTTTCCCTTCTGCAAAGTAGATCAATGATGGTAGGTTCATACTATCTAGAGTTTTGTATTAATCAATTGCAAACATTTCGATGAAACTCCTGTACTAGTCCTAGAAGGCTGCATGCATGCTTTAATGGTCATTAGAGCTGACGGGCGTGGTTGATGGAATTCACCAGCGCGAGGGCTTCGGCACCTCTTAGGATGAAGGTCTTGACTGTCTACCTTGGCACAGAATCGGAGAATCTCCAGTCACACCCAGGTGCCTCGGGAAGACCACAGGAATGATTTCACCGTCACCCTCTTTAGCTTGGGGTGTCTCACCAGGAGGCTGGATGACATTGGCATTCTCTCAGCCCCCCACAGAGGCCGGAACGAGACAGTGTGAGAAATGAAATGGAAAGACGTAAGCTAAAACAAAAGCCGCAGTTGTATTAAAGCGAGGAGTATCCATGTTCAGGAAATAACAGGGACATAACTTGTTTTCATAAAAATTCCCAGGAAAGTAAAAATTAAATAAATAGGGACAAGAAAACATACTGAGGTATTTAAAAGATATCCGTGTTACTTCACGACAAAGTGTCGGAGGTGAAACCCTATCCTAGATATACAATTATGATAATTACATGTTCTTTTTTTTTCTTCTTGTTTTATTTTCTAACTACAGCAATTATCTAATTTTTGGAGTCGCGAGCCTGAGTAACTTCCGAGGAAGGCTCCGTGCCATGAACGGCTGCACTAGCCTTCTCCTGAATACAATTTAGTACAAGGCCCTAAGGGGTAATAGTGCTACAAATTAGATACTTCAGTTAGGTGGGGTTTTCTTTTCCAGTTCCAAAGTTCATCATCAAAACATGGTCCCCTGCACAGGTAAACTTGCTTTCATTTCCCCAACAGAAGAGCAGATGGCACCCCGGGTCAGCTGTGCTCTGCGCTCGCTGAAAACACAACTTCACGGAAGAGCGATCCCTGCTTACTGATGGCGCGGCCACTGGGATAGAAAATCGAAGGCCGTGTTTCTGCTGATTTAATGTCACTTTAATGCTCATGTTGTCACAGTCCTCCTGCACTTTCCCGGTCTGGGATAGTCTGGGGTTAATGCACAGTTAATGAAAACTGAAGGGAATAATAGTATTGGGCCTATGCCAAGATAACGGCTCTCCCCTGAGTGAATCAGGGCTTACGGCACCCACAGGGATTTCTAAAGCACAGCCCTGCAGTGGAAGAATTGAGGAAGCAGAAGTCTAAATTTTACGATAGGTGTGAGATAAGACTTAAAACAAAAACACATTTGTTTACCTCGTCTGAAGACTTCTTTGCCCTTGTTCACTTCACGGGCAGGGATAGCTGAGGATACAGAGTAAGGACAGATGTTCTCTCTTCTTTTGGAGCAAAACAAACAAACAAACAAACAAACCCCACCATTTTCCTCTGCTTTGAAAGGGCCTGGAAGAAGAGAAAGATGAACTTCACAATGGCACACAATCATATCGGACTAGACAAAGAAGGTGTCGTTTTTACGGAATTATTTATACACTATTGATACTCTCCCCACAAATTTTATTCTATTTATTTTATTGTTTAAATCTCTCTAACCCAGACAGCATTTGTGTGGGGGAAAAAAAAATAAACCTCCGGAAAAACAGACTTCATACAATGTCATCTATATAAATGCAAACACAGGAGATGGAGCCTCTTAACTGCCCGGGTGGGTAGGCGAAGGGTGTGGAATCCTGGTCGCCGTGGTAACCTGGGATGGAGACCTAGTGTCCCAACTAGACTCTGCCCCATTTTTTTTAACAGGGGGCCATACTATTCTTATTTACACAACATAGGGTTGCCCAAGATTCTTTCAAAGGTCACCTCAAAGTCTTTAATTCCATTACTTAGAGTAAAACCTTGAACATAAGGACAATACAGCTAGTGCTCGACTTATGACCACGATTGGTTCCAACAGACCATTTGTAACACAATTTGGTGGTAAGTTGAGTAGGCTACATGTACATTACTGTGAAATGATGTTATAAAATCTTTAAGTCATATTTTATCATAATTTTCTTTTATTATTGTTATATATCACCATTTTCTTTGTTCATTTTATGCTATTTGTATCATCCCTATACCATTTTGTTTCTTATTTTTACATTTGTCATGTTTAAGTAAAATACTGCATTACCAGTACAACTGGTTCAATATTTACAAAGACAATTTCCTCTTGGTAGACATCTTGGGAGGGGTTTGATGAAAAATATCCAAGACACAAAATACAAATTGCTATACCGAGTCTAGGATAACAGTTGAAATGGTGCCCTGGCCGGTTGGCTCAGTGGTAGAGTGTTGGCCTGGTGTGCAGAAGTTCCGGGTTCGATTCCTGGCCAGGGAACACAGGATAGGCACCCATCTGCTTCTCCACCCCTTCCCCTCTCCTTCCTCTCTGCCTCTCTCTTCCCCTCCCGCAAGGCTCCATTGGAGCAAAGTTGGCCTGGGCGCTGAGGATGGCTCCATGGCCTCTGCCTCAGGCACTAGAATAACTCTGGTTGCAACAGAGCGAAGCCCCAGATGGGCAGAGCATTGCCCCCTGATGGGCATGCCAGGTGAATCCTGGTCGGGCGCATGCGGGAGTTTGTCTGATTGCCTCCCCGTTTCCAACTTCAGAAAAATACAAAAGAAAGAAAGTAAAAAAAAGAAATGGTGCACGCAGAGATCGTAGTGCTTCTGGAAGCTGATCTGCACTGTCGTACGCCCAACTGGGCAATGCTTGTGCTGCCAGACGTAGAGCAGTCATGGCTAGCGATTGTGGTCATAAAGTCGAATGGTTGTAAGTTGCATAGGTCGTAAGTCGATCGATATTTGTACTCCTAATTCTCACCTCTGCCATGTTTGTGTTATTTTTGCTTACCATAACCATCTTCATGACTTCTGATAAAAAGAATATATTTTTAATATTTATTTTTCAGTGTTTCTTAACATCCTCGCACCCTCCGATGCCAGTCAAAGCTTTAAAAAAAAGAGCAGATGTGGGAAGACATGAGATTGAATAAATGATTTTAATTTGTAAAGAATAATGTCATCTTAGTCCAGAGAGGCTGCAGTTAGAAGCCCGGAGTTTGAGAGACAGGGCGTCAGAGAGAGGAGGTATATGGCCAGTAGTCAGGGCTGCCGTCACAGCCGCCATTCAGGTGCGGGTTCATATTAGATTCAGACAGACAGTAATGAAACAGTGGAGCCCAAAACTGGTGAGCCATCTTTTAGTCTAACCTCCCAACCGGCGGGCGAGTAAATACACACAGTGGGAAAACACTTCCCTTTCCGTCCTGGGCTCCCAAAGCCACTGACTTTCTCCTGGTTTTCCTAGAATCAAAGGCCCCATCAGCCTTATTCACCTCTGTTCCCCATCTCCTTCCTTTTGCACAAACTCTGCACAAACTGGCTTCTCCTTCAGCACCCCACCATCTTGGCTGCCTGCCTCCTCTGCAACAACGTGGCCACCTTCTCTTAAAAGTTTTGGTGCGAAAGCCCCTCCTCCAGCACAGATTAGCATAACCACGCCCCTTCCCAAGCAGGAAGGTAATTAGCCATATCAGCTGGCAGCATCATCACATGGACAGGGGCCATTTTTAACAATAAAAGTGAGCAAAATCAAATAACACAAATTTTACACACTTATTTGCCCAACAGGAGGCTACCGAGAGAGATGGGAAAATATCAACACCTTGACACCAGGTCAAAGACAAGACACGGCCATGCAGATAACGAGGCAAAAGAGAAAATGTTAGTTAGGGTAAAACTTAAAAAAAAAAAATTGTTTCGGTGCTAGTTTCCTTGCCTGCATCACAATCTCATTGTGCCGTACGGAAGTCTTCTCACCACCCGTTGAACACTTGACCCTTTCGTTAGGCGCGTGCAGAAGAATAAGAGGAAAAGCATCACCTGGCATTCTGGGGCACAACGCACCTGGGAGCCGGGCAGCACGTGGCGTGTGCGTGAAGGGGCAAAGGCCATTAGCAGAGAAACATGGGGTTGAGGGGACAATAGTAATGAGAATATCTAACATTTCTCCAGCAGCTGTTGTGCGCTGGGAGCCCTGCGGCTTCCTCAGCAGCATTTGGGGAGGAGCCTAGACTTCCTGTAGATACAGGGTGTGGCTTGGAGCTTTATTCAGGGTACATGAAATTAAGGGGAGACAAAAGCTTGGAGACCCTATGGGACCGTAGGGCGATGCTATTCTGTTTACAGCAAAGGAAAACAGTCACGTGCATGCAGTCTTTCCTGCTTTATTCCAGGGCGGGGCTTTGGGGCGGGGCTTCAGGGCGGGGCTTCAGGCCACTGGAGAAACAGTCACCTGCTGTATGAGCTAAAGCGCTGGTGCCACAAAGTCCGGAACCTGAAGCTCAGAGCTGAGGTCCTGGCTTTAGAATATGTGAGCCCTCAAGTGTGGGGGGGCAAACCTCATGACCCGCCCGAGTGTGCTTGTCAGATCTACGGACAGGTCTGGCAAGAAGGTGAAATAAGATGGTGTGTACAAACTCAATGATAATGTTCAGATGGTCAACGGAAAGCCCTATAAAATGCTCGCCGTTGTTACACCCTAACTCCTTTCTACTTTCTTTCTAGTTATACTCTAAAAGGTTAGTGGAATGGCAAGTTTGGGGAATAGGATGAGCAAGAAAGAATATGAGTGAGAATGCTAAACGAAGAACTGTCCTCACCTACAATATTCCAATGGTCGCCCCTCAAGTCCGCGAGTCCTGGGACAAAGGCATCTAGAAAATCTTACAAAGCCTCATCTTAGTTGTTTCTCTCTTGAAAATACAGGATTTATGTTGCTTATTCCCAACAATACTGTTTCAGTTTTTAATATTACAAAGTATATTAGTATTTAAAAAGCAGAGGTAACTTGGATTAACCATGGAAAAATTATCTAGTGAAGAAGCGTTTGTTAATAAGCAAAGAACAGAAAGCGTAAACTGAGATCACTGTATTAGTGGTATATTATATGTGTATACTGCTCTCCAATTTCACAATAAAGACTATTATAGATGGGAGTATAAAGAAGAATAAAAATAAAGATCAGAATAAATCTAAAAGAAAAATATTTAAAGGACACCCTTTGCCTTCTTGGCCCTAAAACGCCTACAATATCTAGGGTATGTTATAGCAGGAACATGTAAAAAGGGTATGAACAACTGGGTTAGTGATTTTTAACAGCACAAAATAAAATGTTTGAAAACTCTTTTTAAAATGTTTTATGATAAAGTGCAATATGTGTGTTTGTTTATATTAAGACATTAGAAAAAATAATCATGCTTTTTTGGAAGATAAGATTTCACCATTTATACAGATTTTAATGTATCATTTGTATGGATTCATCTGAGTCCTTTATAATTAATAACAACTCTGCTTCTGGAGTGTTTGGCAAAAATTATTAATGTTTAGTTCCGTTTAATCAAAATTATTTCCATTTATTTATTAAAAAAATCATAACAGTAAAAAGGTTTAAATACTGGGAGTCCTCCTTTCCAAACCAGAACAATTCACATCAGAATGATACTCCTTCCCTTACCGTAACCTAAAGTTATTCATTGGTTATTTGGATGGTCCAACATCACTCAAATGAACAGTAAAATTACAAGGACTGGAATCCACATCTCCTGATTTATCCTTTAATGTTTCCCCCCTTTTATTTATTGATTCACTTTAAAAAATATTTTTTTTTGAGAGAGGCAGGGAGAGAGAGAGACAGGACCATTAAGAGACAGGGCTCCTGTATGTGCCCTGACCAGGGATTGAACCGGCAAACTCCACACTCCAAGGCGGTGCTCCAACCCACTGAGCTATCTGGCCAGGGCTTAATTTTTTATTTTTATTTATTTATATATTTTTAGAGACAGAGAGAGGAAGGGAAAGAGAGGAAAGGGGGAGGGGAAGCATTCATTTCTTGTTCCACTCAGTCGCGCATTTATTAGTTCCTTCCCATGTGTGCCCTGACCCGGGATTGAACCCACGACCTTGTGGTTTTGGGATGATGCTTTTAACCAACTGGGCTAACCATCCAGGCCTCCCATTATATTTCTTAGTCTTATGTGTGTATTTTAATATTTAAAGTGGAAGGTTTGGGGCTAGGAATCACAATTTTATAAAATTTATTTTTTAATTAATGGGTGTTGACATTGTTTCAAGTGTCCCACTCAATTTGATTGCTAAAACTGATTTTGTACTCCATATTTATGAAATTAGGTTATTTATCCAAAGTAAAATTTCACATTTTAGTAAAATACTTCATGTGAGATAGTATTCCCATAGCACATTCCAAATGTGTTCTTTTTCTTCTTTTTCATACTTTTTTTTTTTCAGGCTAATAGGTTAGGAATGCCATGGCTAACAAGAGGGTTTCAGAAACTTTATTTTAATAAAATAATATTGCACCATCATGCCATACATGTAGTGTCGGTAGGTAGTAAGATAGTAATTTCTAGATCTATCCATAATAAGAATTGAAACAGACAAAAATTCTTTAATATAGTCAAACATAGGTCGGCGGGGTGTTCAGTTCATTGTAACCCCTCGAAGATCCAGGCTGAGGGACACACCAAGGACGTAAGATACAACCCTCTCGTCACAATGCGCGACTCCAGCACTCTCCTCTCCTGGGGCCCAGGGTGGCCCGTGAGGACCAGATAGACCGCTCAGACTCACGATGACACGCCTACCTCTGCAGCTCACGTTTTCACAACCAGACAAGCCACGTGGCCATGCCTATTTCTCTAGGCACGGACACGTGCGTCTTCCCGGCACCTGGGACCAGAGAAGAGCCAGCTGTGCTGGGAGATGCTCATTTTGTCTTCTGGACCCTTGTGAGTTGTCCCTGCCTCTTGTAAACCCCCCCCCCCCCATTCGTCAGCTCTGTGAATTTGAGCTGGATTCAGGGAGGGTGGTGAGGAAAGAAAAACGGTTGTCTCTGACCCACAAACAGGTTATTAGGAAAAAGAAGGGGATGAGAGCAGGGAAGGGCAGAGGATCATACAGTTTACAGGAGAGAAGCCTAGATTTTCTTTGCGCAGACCACTTGGAATTATTAGATGATACGCTGCTCTTCCGTCTTCTTCTCCTGTCGCTCATTGATTGATTTGGAGATGGGTCATCGAATCAGAGAAACGATAGCAGCCGAATTGACTTTAAATGTATCAATGCACCTTGAGATCTCAGAGGTAAGAGAAAGGGTGGGGTCTGTCTGAGCAAGGTGGACGACTTTTCTGCTTTCGGACTACGGTAGGACACCTTTGACCCGGGCAGGAATGTCAGAGAAAGCCCCGGACGTAGGTCGTGGGCAGAAAGAGGGAGCCCAACCCAGAGGAGACTCTCTTGAAAGACTTTCTGCAAGTCTTGGGTGTCTCGTGTCCCAGGAAGGGAGACGTCTCTGCAGTAATTCGGAGTGCGGTGGGGATGTGAGAGGCCGTGAGATGGAATTTGGGACTATGAACGGCTGAAATCAAACAGAAGAATCCCCCTGAGGCATGCTTGGTAGGCTCCCAGGGCCAACATGAATTTGGGGTTGTAAGCTTTGCGTGAGCCGTGAGCGAATAGGCTCTGATGTAACCTTTTCTCTGTGGTTTCCAGAAGCAGGAGAGTGTGGGAGAAAGCTAAGGTAGTCAATGGTCAGGGGCATTCACAAGAGTCACACAAGGCAGCATTCCCAGAAATCCGGGGACACTGCTTCCTGGAAGACACAGACTCAGTCAATGACAAGGCCGCACTGAAATACTGCCATCCACCCTTCACGAGTTTAAGTAGCGAAACTTGCCTGAGAGAGAGAGAGAGAGAGAGAGAAAGTCATTTTCCTTGGAAGGGTATTTTAGAAACTGCTGAGCTGTTGACTCCTTTTATCGACTCTGCACATGCGAAAAAGCCGTTTGGGAGGGTGTGTTGATGTCGACAAGGAGTGAAGACACTCCACCTGCTGCCTGACCTCTCCAGTGAGTTCGAAGGGCTTCACTGGTGCAGAGCAGCGGAGGAACCTTTCTGGTTTCGCGCGGGTTAGCTTTCCGGAGCTGGTGCAGCTTTCCTGAACTGAGGCCGCAACCCCCACCCCCCAGGCCCAGGGCCGGACGCCCCGGGAGCGCGCCCACCCCTTCCCCACCCCCCAGGCCCAGGGCCGGACGCCCCGGGAGCGCGCCCACCCCTTCCCACCCCCCAGGCCCAGGGCCCGACGCCCCGGGAGCGCGCCCACCCCTTCCCCACCCCCCAGGCCCAGGGCCGGACGCCCCGGGAGCGCGCCCACCCCTTCCCCAGGTGTGAGGCGCTCAGCACACCCGGTCTGGGGCTCCTTGTGAAGACTCAGACTGACCCGGGTCAAATGCGCAGCAAAGATGGTGTTTCTCTCTCTCTCTTTTTTTTTTTTTGTCATCTAGAGTGAAATTTATTTTCGGCCTGTGTTCTCCTGTGAGTGAAACGCTGGGCGGAGGACCCGTTGGTAGCCCTGAGGGAGGGACGGAAGAAGTTCTAGCAAAAGTGCAGAAGGAATTGGGAGCCACAAACCGCCCCTCCGCGCACTGGGGGGCGGGGGTGTCGAGGCAACAGAGAGGAACCACGAAGCCAGATTACATCACTGCTCTCTACGTTGTGGTGAGAGTGAATTGTGACAATGCATATCAGTAATTAATTAGAAGCTTTTTAGAAGGTAGATGGCTACTTGATACCTTAATAGCTGCTTTGAACTCTGTTTACTAAATTATAGGAAATATTACTAAATCGGAGGAAAGCACTACAAAGTCATTTATTATGATCATCATTGTAACTTACCAGCTATCAAATATTCATTTTTATTTATTCATATTTATTTTCTAGGTCTTTAACTTTTTTTTTTTTTTGACAGAGACAGAGAGAAAGGACAGACAAACAGGAAGGGAGAAAGATGAGAAGCATTAATTCTTCATTGTGGCTCCTTAGTTATTCATTGATTGCTTTCTCATATGTGCCTTGACCCCGGGGGCTACAGCAGACTGAGTGACCCCTTGCTTGAGCCAGTGACCTTGGGCTCAAGCTGGTGAGCTTTGCTTAAACCAGATTAACCTGCACTCAAGCCAGCAACCTCGGGGTTTTGAACCTGGGTCCTCTGAGTCCCAGTCCGACGCTCTATCCACTGCACCACCACCTGGTCAGGCACTATGTCTTTAACTTTAATGGTTAAGAGTGGTAAGAGAAAAACTAGTGCTGATATAAAGCTGGAAATATTAATTATCTTTTGCTGTAGAAAATGTAAGTTATCCTTGAAAACAGAATTTTACGTCCTGATGTTTTGGATCCTCAAGAACTAACTGTAATTCAGCGAGGCAGCTTGACTTTTTAGGAACAGAAGAGCTGTAAGCTCACTATCTCTTTCTTAAAGAGTCTATCATATTATTTTCTTGTCAATCTGTGTGGCCTTAAACTTTAATTAGCTGGAGAGGATAAAAAACACCTTTTTGTTTTCCACAAGGCTGAATGGAAGTCTTGGATATTAATCCAGAGAAACACTGCTGACTCACATCATCATAGTGTGGCTTTGGAAATTTCAATGTATTCTTCAATTTTTTCTTTATCGTGATTGGAAGTACACACACATACACACACCCCATACACACACACACACACACACACACCCCATACACACACACATACACACCCCATACACACACACACACACACACTTTATTAGGACAGAAAACATTGAGGCAAAGATAGGGACCAAAGGGGGAGCTTTGCATATCAACAAATTTCTCATCCTGAATACATTTCCCAGACGAATGTAGATGCCTACAAGGTTGTTTATGAATATAATCATGGGAATATTATGAAGCTAATGTAGGTACTGGGCTAAATTCGCCTGCTCTGTAGTTCAGAGACATTACATCTGTCTGGTGATATTGTCCGGTGGTAACATAGTTTTAATTTCAGTTAGTGTGGGGGATAGTCTCCACTCATAGCCGCGGTCACCCTGAAAGCAGGAGCCCTGTTTTGAAGCCAGAGCACTTTCTGGGAAGAAAGCAAGTGATCCCATTGGTCCACTTGATCCAATTAAAAAACCAGTTACTCTTGCGCATTTGAAAGTTGCTGAGAGTAGATTTTGGGCATTCTCACCACCCACACACTAACTGTGCGAGATGATGGGTGTGTTCATGATCTTGACTAGGTATTATTCCATAAAGGGTATGTATAGAAATAATTATGTCGTATACTTTAAATATATATACAATCCTGTTGGTCAGTTCAGACTTTGTGATTAATTTCCTCCTGTAAAGAATGTACTTTGGGAAGTGTCGCTGGGGATACAGACTCCAGTGGTCAGTTTCAAAACTCAGAGCAGTCATGGGGTCATCAGAATGCTTCACTATTATTGGAGGACAACTTGGCTCTTATTTTCTGAAATCTGATGGATGGCCTGAACTCATTACAATAACCGATGCCTCAGTGTAACGATGCTAAGCGTCTCATCCCAACTTCTCCTTACATGTCTCCATGAAACAAGGTCTACAGGAACTGAAGACAGCTATTCGTGCCTAGCGATACTCTGCCCCGTACAACCGGAAAGTCATCTTCCTGCAAAGAAGAGGGTATAGGACAGAGTGATGGGATTTTATCTATTTTTACCTTGAAGGTCCTGTAAACAGGGAACCCTGATTGTCACCTGTCTCTGAAACTGACAGACGGGAAGATCTTATCCAAAGAGTTGCTGTCCCAGTTACACAGATTTTGAGGAAATCCCACTATGAACCAGGAACGTTGATGATCAGTTAAGACATAGAGCAAATACCTTTAACATCTATTTATCTTATTTGTTTGTTTGTTTGAGGAAGAGTCAGGGAGAGACAGGAACATAGAGTGGCTCCTGTAAGAGCCCGGACCGGGGAATCGAACCGGCAACCTCTGCACTCTGGAGTGATACCTCAGTCACCCAAGCTATCTGGCCAGGGCTTAATTTTTTTTTAAATTTTTTTATTGATAAGGACAGAGAGAGGAAGGGAGAAAGAGAGGAGGGGGAAGGGAAGCATGTTTTAAAGCTGACATTTTTATTTGATGGATGGTGTGTGACATATCCTCAGAAAAGAAGCCGCAGAACCATCCAGGAGGGTTGGTTAAAGACAAAAGCAGATTTCAGGATGTTCCAGGAAGTGTTTGGAAAGAAAATAACAGAGGACGTGATTTGACATAGGTTTGTTTTTTTTTATATAAAATTAGGGCTGACTCAGTAAACTCAGCAATTTGAAACTAAATCAGTCACAGCATTTCATATCAGAAACTATGATGACAATGACTTTGAACTATATACGCAGCAGAAATAATTTAGTTCATTAGAATTAAGCTCTCTGGGAAAACAAAGAACAGAAGTGAATAGCTCCCGTGATGGTTCTACTGCAAAAAACTTACATGAATAGAACCATGAAGAAACGATGATCACAATCGACAAAATGTAATAATGCTTTATACCAAGTCAAATAGAATTTGAAATACAATTTGCAGCTTATGTGAGAAAATAGTTCTCACACACACACAGAGCCTCAGGGACATGGACAACAGCGCGGTGGTTGCCGGGTGGGGAGGGAGGTTGTGGAGGTGGGTGGAGGAGGGGGATAAACTGTGGTGGATGAAGACTTGACTTGGAGGGGTGACCACACAACGTGAGGTACAGAGATGTGTGGTAGAACTTGTCACCCCAAACTGTGTAATTATTTTAACCACTCACCCCAATACATTCAATTAAAAATAAACACTAGTCTAAAATTAATTGCCAACGTAGCACATGAACACCTAGTTTTGGTTCGGGTAATAGTCACGGCTCTTAATGCTTGGTAGTATTTTCCAGGCACACTCCGTTTCCACCATCACGACTCGGCTCTTCACTTCCCTCTCATCCCCAAGGTCATGTTTGTGAGAAACGCTTTTTTTACTGTGGCAGGTAATAGATAAAACACAGAAAAAACCCTGCATGTCTCTTTTTCTAACCCGTCCACCATCTTGGTAATGGGATCTCATAAAGGTCAAGACTCACACGTATCACAAAGGATCTCTTACAACAGTGACTTCTCCTTTGACTTGAATTTCCCCTGGTGCTGGTCAGGAGATGACTACACTTGCTGTTGTATTGTTTACTGTAGAATGAAAATAAAAGAACAAAAACCCAGCAACTTTGTGTCAGTTTAGAGGATTGTAAGGTAACAGGAGCAAGAAGAGACCTTCTCTCTGAAGCGACTTCACAAAGTCTGTCACATACTCTGTTCCGACAGAACACAAGCCCTCAGTCAACTTCATCAATAGAACGACCCGGGAACTGGATTAGTTTAAGCAAATCCATTTAGAAAAGAAAACAAATAACAAACAAAAATGTAAAATACTTCAGAATTTAAATCTTAGACACAGACTAGTTTGGTCCTAATAGAACTTACAAGTTTTCAAATATCTGAAACTTCTTTTCTACAACAAGCACTCTGAGAGTATTTAAAGCCTGTGGCTCCAGAGAGTCTTGAGGGGCGGGGACTGCTTTTCTTTATGGCCCAAGAGCGATTGTGCTTTACTGGAAATTCCTGCTGCACTCTGTAAAAAACCATGTAAAAAAAGTAGTTGTTTTTTCTTTTTAACATAAATGAGGACTTGTTTCCACTCAGTGAGCACTGAGACATATTATAGATATATTTATATTTATTATATATATTTATTTATATATATTTATTATATGTATTTATTATTTTTATTTATTATATATATTTATATTTATTATATATATTTTACATATCACATATATTTATTATTTATATTATATTACATATCATATTAATTAATATATATTAATTATAAAATATATTAATTAATGAATGCTTATTAATTATAAAATATGTTACAATTATAAAATAATTATAATTATAAATTAACAATATATCTATATTATAAATATAATTATATCACAAATAGAAAATTATAAATATAATTATATTATAAAATATAATTATAAAATAATATATTAATTAATTAATATATAATATTAATTCTATTAATATATTACATATTATATATATTTATGTATATATAATTCTTGTGTATGAGAAAAAAGTTGCTCTAGTTTAATTTTTTTTTGCATATATATGTCCAATTTTCCTAGCACCTCTTATTGAATAGACAGCTTTTGACACATTGTATATTCTTGCCTCCTTTGTCAAATATTAACCATAAATGCCTGGGTTTATTTCTGGGCTACCTGTTCTGTTCCGTCCATCTATGTGTCTGCTTTTATGTCCGAACCCTGCTGTTTTGATTACAATGGCTTGGAAGTGTACATCGTTTGATATCAGGTAGCAGGCTTTCTTCAACTTCGTTCTTCTTTCTTCAAGATGGTTGTGGCCATTTGAGGTCTTTTGTGGTTCCATTTAAATTTCCGAAATATTTGTACCAGTTCTGTGAAATAAAGCGTCGGTATCTTCATAGGAATTGTGTTGAACCTGCAGACTGCTTTGGGTAATAGGGACACTTTAATGATGGTCATTTTTCCTGTCCACAGACACGGCATATGCTTCCCATTATTTGTATCTTCTTTGCTTTCTTTCCACAGTGTCTCATCATTTTCTCAGTACATCTTTTACCTCCTTGGTTGAATTTATTCCCAGGTGTTTGATTGATTTTATTTTGCAGCAGTTGTGAATGGCACTGTTTTCTTAGTTACTCTTTCTGATAGTTCATTAGTGGAATATAGAGTGCAACTGGTTTCTAGATACGCGTTTTGTGTCCTGCGACATGACTGAATTCACTTCTCATTTCTGGTAGTTTTTTGATGGAATCTTTCAGGTTTTCTATGTGCAGTGGTGTGTCATCTGCAACAAGGTTGCTTTTTAAAGAAAACCTCCGTCTGCCCCCTGGTTCCCTCTCTTCACAGTCATCCACTCTCAGCCCCCTCAGCCAACTCGGTGCCCTTCCCATCCCCAGCTGATCACTCTCTGTACTCCTCCCTTTAGCTCACCTGTTCAGGTGTTGTTCTTGGGCTCCCTTTTGTCCGTCACTGCCCTCCAGCAGTGACCAATTTTCTTCAGATGGTTATATAGTACTTTTGGTTACATGAATATTCAGGGTTCAAATTTTACAATGGATATCATGCTATTTTAGTCAGAACTACGTAAAACACTACAATTTTTTCTGTTCTTTTTCTGTGTTCCTGGAATTATTAATGGCAGTGGGTTTTTTTTCTGTTTGCTTATTTTTCTAAGTATCTCTTCCTGATGTAAATTCTTTACCAGTTGTCTGCTTTTGCTTTCTAGGCATCTAGGCACAGCAAGTATTTCATAAATGTTATTTATCTTTGTGGAGGTATCTTTCAGTATCTGCTGTACTCCAGTTTGGATTGGCTGCCAATTGGATCTCATTTCTCTTTTCTTTTCTCTTCCTTTCCTCTTCCTTTCCTTCCTTCCTTCCTTCCTTCTTTCCTTCTTCCTTCTTTCCTTCCTTCCTTCCTTTCTTCCTCCCTCCCTCCCTTCCCCTTCCCCTTCTTTCCTTTCTCCCTCCCTCCCTCCCTTTCTTTCTTTCTTTCTCTCCAGAGAGGCAGGGAAAGAGAGAGATACAGGAACACTGAGCTGCTCCTGCATGTTTTCTTTTTTTTTTTTTCCCCTTCATTTTTTTTTTTTTTCTTTTTCTTTTTTTTTTTTTTTTCATTTTTCTGAAGCTGGAAACAGGGAGAGACAGTCAGACAGACTCCCGCATGCACCCGACCGGGATCCACCCGGCACGCCCACCAGGGGCGATGCTCTGCCCACCAGGGGGCGATGCTCTGCCCATCCTGGGCGTCGCCATGTTGCGACCAGAGCCACTCTAGCGCCTGGGGCAGAGGCCACAGAGCCATCCCCAGTGCCTGGGCCATCTTTGCTCCAATGGAGCCTTGGCTGCGGGAGGGGAAGAGAGAGACAAAGAGGAAAGCGCGGCGGAGGGGTGGAGAAGCAAATGGGCGCTTCTCCTGTGTGCCCTGGCTGGGAATCGAACCCGGGTCCTCCGCACGCTAGGCCGACACTCTACCGCATTTTTTTTTTTTTTTTTTTTTTTTTACTGAAGCTGGAAACAAGGAGAGACAGTCAGACAGACTCCCACATGCGCCAGACCGGGATCCACCCGGCACGCCCACCATGGGGCGACGCTCTGCCCACCAGGGGGCGATGCTCTGCCCATCCTGGGCATTGCCATGTTGCGACCAGAGCCACTCTAGCGCCTGAGGCAGAGGCCAAGGAGCCATCCTCAGCGCCCGGGCCATCTTTGCTCCAATGGAGCCTTGGCTGCAGGAGGGGAAGAGAGAGACAGAGAGGAAAGCGCAGCAGAGGGGTGGAGAAGCAAATGGGCGCTTCTCCTGTGTGCCCTGGCCGGGAATCGAACCCGGGTTCCCCTCACACCAGGCCGACGCTCTACCGCTGAGCCAACCGGCCAGGGCACCTGCATGTTTTCTGACTGAGGATTTCAGCCGGCAACCTCTGTCCTCCGGGACGATGCTCCAACCAACCAAGCTATTCGGCCAGGGCTGTGGAGCTCCTTCTGATATGTATGTGCCTGAGCATATTTTTGTCTTGTCTCTGCTGTCGGACCTCCTGTTTGTCACGTGTCTCCTCCTTTGTTTGGCTTACTCTCCCCTTTTATGTAGCACATATCCTCCAGGGGCATCCTGAGGAAAAGACGGATGCTGAAATGTCCTCATTCTCCACCTGCACTGGGCTGAGAGTTGAATTAGACAGAGAAATTCTGCATTAAAAATTATTATCCTCCATGATGTTGGAGGCTTGAGTCCCTTACTGCTAATTTTTGTGATACAGTCTGATTCAAGGACTTTTGTTTATTTCCCCCCGATTTCTCTTTAGCCCCGTGGAAGCTGCTAAAATCATCCTATCCAGAGCGTTCTGAAATGGCAAGTACTCATTTACCTCATTGCATCTCTTAGGTGAGCTCCAGTGGGTCCTTCCCCATGAAAACTTGTGTCTTTCTTTTCTTCTTTGTTTACTTGATGCTTCTCTTCTCTCAAGTGTCTAGGATCTCTTTCTTTCTATGACTCATAGTATTTACATATTAGACCAACTGGGTTTTGTCTAGTTTTTAAAAGTCTTTTCCATTATACATCTATTATAACTCTTGTCACTTTCATGAAGCCTTTCAACTTTATTTCAAAATCTCCTATTTAGTTTTTGAAATCTCTGCAGTCAAAATTTCAACTTTCCAGACATCTTTTTCCCCTCTTTGTTCTTTGAACAGTGCAACATTTTCTCTTTCTCTAATGACTCATGGTTTAGTTTTTTATTTTCTTTCCCATTTCTGACTTTAGGATGCAGGTTATTTTTTTCGTTTTTCCTCCTTTTTTTGGTCTTCTTCTCCTCCTTTTCCTCTTTCACCTATTCTTCCCCTTCTTCCTCATACTCCTGTTCTTTTCCTTCTTCTGTTTTTCTTGGTCATCTATCACTTGTCCATCACCTATCGAGCTTACAAAAAAAATCTATCGCTATTATTTTTTTCTGTTTCCATTCATTCATATTTATTTCTTTATTTAACTATTGCTTTATTGAATAGTAGAAAGAGTATTTGTTTTTTACATAAAAATATAATATTATATAATAGTAAAAGTATTTGTTTATTGGTCAAGTTTAGCTATCCAAACACTCTTCTGTATTTTTATGATTAAAATATGTTGATTTTGTAATAGTAGTCGTACTCAATTTTGCTACATTAATTTAAAAATATCCCTAGGACAGCTTTCCCCCATGTTTTACTCATTTTAGTTTTATTTACAACTCTTCTAAATATTATTTTGAAGTAGATAATCCTTCCTCTGGATATTTTTGGAGTCTCATAATGAAATCAAGAGAAGTTTCCATTAACTCACATTTGATGCTTAGAAGTGAATATTTGGTTTTTCATAATATAAACAGTGTTCCAATCTGTGTGAATAAATAGATTGGGATGATAGTTCTTTGGCTTAGCGATTTGAAGAGATTTCTGTAGCATCTTTCTCTGTTCTGGGTCTTGTGCTAGGCTCTGAGGAACAGAAAAAATGACCCAGTACTATCTCCTTCCCTTAAGGAACTCCACGTTGAGGAGAGAATTCTGGAGATAATCTGTATGTTTAAATACTTACAATAGAAAGTAACTTTGTTAATATATCTAGGGTCACATCATCACTACCAGCCTGGAACATTGACATGGGGCCCACTGTTGTATCTATGAGCAATACATTCTGGTGAAATGTACCATATACACCTGTGCTTTGCAATGCTGCTGAGGGGTTAGTGAGGTGGTATAGTGTCCATGTAGGACTCTGCTGTGTCCATGATGCCGGATAGCACAGGGACTCACTGGATATACGAGAGGACAAGTCGCCTAGATCCGAGTTCTGTACAGCGGTAAACAAGCGTCTTAAGCCCATGGTGCCTCAGCTCACGTCTGTGTACAATGGGGAGGATGATAACATTCACCTCCTAGAGCTATTGTGAAGATTACAGAAATGAACATATGTAAAGGAGGTAGAAAAATGTCTGGCATCAGAAAACACTTCAAGTGTTAGCTGTTTTTGTTTTTTTTTTGTTGTTGTTTTTTCTTTGACTGAATTGTGTGTCTCCCTGGAACTGGCATGTTCAATCCCCTAACCCCAATGCGAGGTGATTGGGTGATAAAGACATTACAGAGGGAATTAAGGTTAAATGAGGTCAGAAAGGTGAGGCTTTGCTGCGACAGGGGTTTCACAGAGAAGAGGTCACATAAGAGGTGCCCGGAAGGTGGCTGTCGACCGGCCAAGAGGAGAGGCCCCACCAGAAACTAACCTGGTGCTACCTTGGCTTTGCATTTCCAGCCTCCAGAACTGTGGAAAATACACGCACCTGCGTGGAAGTCACCCATGCGGCCGTGTCTTGTTAGAGCAGCCCACTCAGGTTCTTACAGATATCACCATCTCCCCGATGACTCGCAGTGTATTTTCTTGCTTAATACTAATCATTCGCGCCATCTGTGACTCAGGGGCCATATTCATCCTCTTTCCCGGTAGGCACTTACTTCGGGCGTTTGGCTCGAATTTGGGGATCCAGAGGGTTATTGAACATAGTCTGTGCTCTTGCGTGGAACATACAGAAAAAGTGGTCGACTAACCATTTTAGGGATGTTTTTCCCGTGTCCCCACAACATGCTCAGGCAGGAAACAGAAACGGAACCGAATGTCTAACCGAAGGGAGAAACGCGAAGGGGAAGGCGCCCGAGACGGTGGAGGTCGACTGAGGAGATCCCCAGAGTTAGAAGTGCCCCGCGCCCTCGCGTCTGTGTGGTATCGGGCAGGGCACTTCCCCTCGCTCCGCCTCAGGAATTCACCTGTGCAAGAGGGGCAGGAACACTGCCCGATGACCTGGCCGCGCTTAGGTTTAAAACAGTCATCGAAGCATAGATAGATAGAGGATGGATAGATAGATGATCGATATGTTTTTTTTGTGAGAGAGAAAGGAAGTGAGAGAGAAAGAGAGACAGAGAGGCAGACAGACAAGAAGGGAAAGAGATGAGAAGCATCACCTCATAGTTGTATCACTTTTTAGTTGTTCATTATTTGCTTCCTCATATGTGCCTTGACCAGGGGGTTTGAGCCAGTGACCCCTTGCTCATACCAGCAACCTTGGGCTCATACCAGTGACCTAGGGCTCAAACCAGCAACCTTGCACTTCAAGCCAGTGACCTTTGGGCTCAAGCCAGCGACCATGGGGTCATATCGATGACTCCACGCTCAAACCAGCCACCCCGTGCTCAAGCCGGTGACCTTGGGGTTTTGAACCTGGGTCCTCAGTGTCCCAGGTCGACGCTCTATCCACTGCACCGCTACTGTAAGTCTCAAATTATATTTTTAAACAAGATTTGAAGAATTTATCATCCTTCTTGCAATAAAATAAATACAGCAAAATAAGAGGAGATCGATGGGAAAACACTGGAGAGAAAGTTTCTGGCCACATTTTAGACAACCCCGTGTCAGAAGTATGGGGTCCATTCTAGAGGCACCAAAGAAATCCTAAAAACTTCTAAGGATGGGTACCATATTGTTTCAGAGAAATTCATCTTTAACCTCGAAGCAGGATGTCTTTAAATAGGCACAGAATCAATACATACAAAGTAGAAATGCTTTATAACATTCTAGAAGATCAGTTTTAAGGTAGTGATACTAGGAATATAAGTTATAACAAAATATAGGATCGGGTTTGACAGCAAAATCTATGAGGGAGAATGGCAGATTTAACCTATTTTATTATCAAAGCAAAGGATAGATAAATTGTACTACAGAGGCAATTATAATATTTTTGTTTGAAATGATTTGTGTGTGTGTGTGTGTTTAACATCTACTACATGGAGCTACGTTACTTATAAAGCCAGGGGGCTGAGTGAAAACACCAAAGTGTGGATGTTTTCTGCTTAGCAACAGAAAACAGGCATTTGGGACATTGCAGGTTGAAAGTGACAGAAAATACTTTTTTTTTTGGCCGTTGCTTAATCGTGAAAGCAAAAAGAACTTGAGCTCAGCCAGTTGGGGTTAGTAAAAGCTAAAAAGAACCCTCAAATGTCTGGGTTTAAAATTAGAAATTTAATCTAAACCTCGATGATGTCAATAAGGTGAGATATATTCATGGCTCATGCAAGACTTTATTTTTATTATTTTTTTTTAGTACTAAGCCACCAAATCCAAACTCTGAGAATGATGCACACAATTGTTCCGTTGTTGTTTGGGGACATCACAGAGACATCTGGGGACCCGGCCAGCGCGGGCTTCCACGGACTTCACGACGACTTGGATGGCCTTCTGTGGCTTTCTGACGTTTTTCTCTTTGAAACTTGTAATTTCTGTTTTACTAAAATGATAGATTTCAGATGAATCAAGGGGCCAAAATTAGCCAGGAAGAGCAGAGACAGAACGGAACTGTGCTTCTCCTGTGATGTGAAACGGTTCTCACCAGGCCATCTCTGTCTCGGAAACATTTTAACTCAACGCCAATTTATGTTTTCATAAAGCAAGAGAGATCGAAGACAGAACATTTTAATATAGTATTTCATCCGGAAGGAAATATTGCTTTTAATAAGGGTGCCCACTTAGATTTTCTGCAGTATGATCTATAATGTGTATTTATAGTTAAGTTATTTTCAACGGGTCTCCTAAGACACATAACAACCAAAAAGCTTTTCTTGTTATGACGGCTTCAAAAAGCTGGCTTAAAAACAAACATACAAGTGGAAAAACTCTGTTGTTAACTCAAACATTTTCATTACAGATAACCCAATCGTTTCTACAACTGAGATTGATAAATCTCGCTGTTTTTTTTTTTCTTTCATCTTTCTCAATGTAATTTTTAGATGGCTGGATTTAACAAGCTTGTCTGTCCCTTGGGTAGGAAGTAGAAGGGAGTATTATTTCAACTCAAACAAAGGTTAGCAGGGTAAATGTCCATCCCACCAGCATAGACAGATTTTGTAAGACAACGTCTTCTGGGGAACAGCTACAGTTCACATTTATTGAGTGAATTTTCACAACCTTAGGCACTGGGTTCAGACAGTCACTTAACCATTTTGACAACAGCAGGTGCTCCGAGCATCTTTATTTTGTGCATGAAGAGTCTAATCATTGTTGAAGTCTACAGTTCTCAGGCTCAGAGCGTATCAGACTCACGTACAGAACTATTGAAGGGTATGGGGCGCAGGCTTCTTGAAATATAGAGAAGAAGGTTCTGGCCTTTGTATTGTTACCCAGCACCCCCTTTTTGCCCCTGAATGCCACCCAGCTTATAGAACTCCTGGATAAATGCCTTTTCTAAAATAAAATAAAGAAAATGGCACCCTGGCCAGATAACTCGAATGGTTGGAGCATCATTCCGAAGCACAGAGGTTGCCAGTTCTAAACCCTGTCATGGCACGTGCAGAAACAGATGATCGATGTTCCTGTCTCTCTTCCTCTCTCTTTTCTTTCCTCTCTCACTAAGTTCAAGCCATAAAATTAATAAAATAACAAAAAGCAAAGCTGACAGTTACACTCTGATAGATGAGAGGCCAAAAATTGATGCTTTGAAACCAACAAGCTGTATCATCTCCAAGTCTATTTATTTATTCTTTATAATTACGAGGATGTCGATCTAGTTTTGAAAGTAACAGATAGCTAACTGACTTGCCCCTCTGAACCAAAGCAACCAATGGTCCCTCAGGGTCCACAGGTGTCTGATGAGCTCTGTTACCACCAAGGCAAGTGTGCTGCTGACGCTAGACACAGACGTTACAAGCAGATGTTGTATTCCGGTGAGTCGTCACGGCGACATACCCAGCCGAAGCCGGAACGTGTCGCAGGTGTGGGGGAAGGCGAGGAATTCTCAGGTCCCGCCTTCTGTCTGGCCTCCAGTTCCCTGAGACTGGACAGGGCGGCTCCACAGCCTGCAATACGGCAGATAACACGCCCTCCGGCTCCGGTGCCGCCCTTCCGCCGTGGCCACGACAGATACTTTGCAACAACCGTATTAATTGCATCCAGTGAGGTGAAACGCCAGCCGTGAGGGTTGAACCTAGAAACCACCGACTCTGCTGTTCTTCCTTTAAATCAGTTTTGTTTTTTTTCTTTATAAACAGGATCATGGAGCCCTGAACTTTGCCTCAACTGCTTCCCCCCCCAGGAGAGACACAGATAACAATGACAGATGTGGGTATGGTTTTCTTTTTCTGGCCCACAAGAGTTGTTTCTTTTTTTTTCCTCTCTGTATTTGAAGGAGGAAGGATTTTCAGACAGTTTGTTAGGAGAGGGTTCTGGAAAGGGCTCCCAGGGACAGGGAAGGACGTGTGGCCACCGCGCCCTCTGCTGGTCGCTTCTAGAATTGACGTGCGTACCAGGAGGACCTCAAGAGTTCAGTCCCCTCTAACCACTTCATGTCCCTGGAGAGAGAGAGAGGGAGCGAGGGTGAGAGAGAGAGAGAGAGAGAGAGAGAGAGAGAGAGAGAGCGCGAGGGTGAGAGAGAGAGGGAGCAAGGGAGAGAGAGAGAGAGAGGGAGCAAGGGTGAGAGAGAGAGAGAGAGCGAGGGTGAGAGAGAGAGGGAGCAAGGGAGAGAGAGAGAGGGAGCGAGGGAGAGAGAGAGAGAGGGAGAGAGAGAGAGAGAGGGAGCGAGGGAGAGAGAGAGAGAGGGAGCGAGGGAGAGAGAGAGAGGGAGAGAGAGAGAGCGAGGGTGAGAGAGAGAGGGAGCGAGGGTGAGAGAGAGAGAGAGAGAGAGAGCGAGGGTGAGAGAGAGAGGGAGCAAGGGAGAGAGAGAGAGAGGGAGCGAGGGTGAGAGAGAGAGAGAGAGCGAGGGAGAGAGAGAGAGGGAGCGAGGGAGAGAGAGAGAGGGAGAGAGAGAGAGCGAGGGTGAGAGAGAGAGAGGGAGCGAGGGAGAGAGAGGGAGCGAGGGAGAGAGAGGGAGAGAGGGTGAGAGAGGGAGAGAGAGAGAGAGGGAGCGAGGGAGAGAGAGAGAGGGAGAGAGAGAGAGCGAGGGTGAGAGAGAGAGGGAGCGAGGGTGAGAGAGAGAGGGAGAGAGAGAGAGAGAGAGAGAGAGAGACTACAGCGACCTCAGCTGGTCTTCCGCGATCTCCAGACCCCTGTTAGCTTTTCCTTGGAGCTCTAAACCCTCCGCTTCCTTGGGTTGGGATACTGGTCTACGACCTGTCAGTCACTTGTTCACACTCCTTCCTTCACCTCATAGGTCGTGGCCGCCCTGTGTCTGTGATGACAGGTGTGAACAAAGCAAAGGTGCCCGCGGGGGGGGCTTACACACTGGGGGCGGTGGGGAGAGTTAGAGACAGAGACAGACACAGGGGTCAGGGGACGAGGCAGTGTGTGTCAGAGCAGGGGGGGGGGGTGTTCAGCCTCGTGGGAACGAACCACAAGGATGAAGAAAGTGAGAGAGTAAAAAAGAAAGAGTACGAGGGAGGTGGGGAGACTCTATTTCTTTATAGGCTGAGCTATATTTTTAGGGTAGGTATATTTGGCCATCCTTTCGAAGAGGGCACTAAGCAGAGGCAGAAAGGCGAGGGCGTCTGGCCCACAGCATGGAGGCTTTTGGGGAAAAGGCACAAACCGCCCACGCGGGACTTGGCCTCGGGCTTGAAGGCCCCAGCGTCCCCCCGCAGCAGGGAGGGCAACGGTTAGTCCAAGCAGAGTTGGACACGGAGGGAGGCAGGTGCTAGGCCCCCGTGAGCCAGGGGGGGATGGGGGGTGCCCGCATGGGCAGGGCAGGCCGTCTGCCCCGAGCAACTTTTATACTCAGAATAAATGCGTCCCTCATTGCTGAGCATCAGGACCACGTCTGAAGCAGCCTTGGAGACCAAGCTCCTTCTATTTTATTTTTTAAAAATCTGACACAGCCTGACCAGGCGGTGGCACAGTGGATAGAGCGTTGCACTGGGATTCAGAGGACCCAAGTTCGAGACCCCTAGGTCGCCAGCTTGAGCGTGGGCTCATCCGGTTTGAGCAAAAGCTCACCAGCTTGGACCCAAGGTCGCTGGCTTGAGCAAGTGATCACTCAGTCTGCTGAAGGCCCACGGTCAAGGCACATATGAGAAAGCAATCAATGAACAACTTAGGTGTCGCAACGAAAAACTAATGATTGATGCTTCTCATCTTTCTCCATTCCTGTCTACTCCTGTCTATCCCTCTCTCTGACTCTCTCTCTGCCTCTGTGAAAAAATAAATTAAAAAAAATCTGACACAGAGCACTGTACTGGTGACACAAAGTCGCAGCTTTTTGCCACATTGTGTTTTGTGACCTGGAAGCTTGTTGTCACAACCCCATCTTAACACGAGTGCCTCTGCACCAAGGTTCAGAGAGGGCCTTGGCTTTGCCCCTATGTCCCGTCCTTGTCCGGAGACCACCCAGGTAGCTATGGCCTCCCTCGGACCCGCTCTGCTGGCCAGAGCACAGAGACCCCTGGTCTGCAGCTCACAGGCACCATGTCTCAAAACAAGGGGATGAATAACGCCGTCTTTCATTCCAGGTGTGTTCATCCAGGAAAAGGAAACACTGGTTGACTCTGTTAAGTAGCACATGTGAGCAGAAAAAGTAAGAATAAAAAAGGGAAATCTGTGACAAACAGGAAGACGACGAACAGCCTGGACACGAGTGGTTTCCTGTCCCCTGTGTCCTCTCCCCGTTCCTGTCGTCCCCAAGGTCAATGTCCCCTGTCTGCTCTCCCCGTTCCTGTCGTCCCCAAGGTCAAGGTCCCCTGTCTGCTCTCCCCGTTCCTGTCGTCCCCAAGGTCAATGTCCCCTGTCTGCTCTCCCCGTTCCTGTCGTCCCCAAGGTCAAGGTCCCCTGTCTGCTCTCCCCGTTCCTGTCATCCCCAAGGTCAATGTCCCCTGTCTCCTCTCCCCGTTCCTGTCGTCCCCAAGGTCAATGTCCTCTGTCTCCTCTCCCCGTTCCTGTCGTCCCCAAGGTCAAGGTCCCCTGTCTGCTCTCCCCGTTCCTGTCATCCCCAAGGTCAAGGTCCCCTGTCTGCTCTCCCCGTTCCTGTCGTCCCCAAGGTCAATGTCCCCTGTCTGCTCTCCCCGTTCCTGTCGTCCCCAAGGTCAATGTCCCCTGTCTGCTCTCCCCGTTCCTGTCGTCCCCAAGGTCAAGGTCCCCTGTCTGCTCTCCCCGTTCCTGTCGTCCCCAAGGTCAATGTCCCCTGTCTGCTCTCCCCGTTCCTGTCGTCCCCAAGGTCAATGTCCCCTGTCTCCTCTCCCCATTCCTGTCGTCCCCAAGGTCAAGGTCCCCTGTCTGCTCTCCCCGTTCCTGTCGTCCCCAAGGTCAATGTCCCCTGTCTGCTCTCCCCATTCCTCCCGTTCCTGTCGTCCCCAAGGTCAATGTCCCCTGTCTGCTCTCCCCGTTCCTGTCGTCCCCAAGGTCAATGTCCCCTGTCTGCTCTCCCCATTCCTCCCGTTCGTGCCGTCCCCAAGGTCAATGTCCCCTGTCTGCTCTCCCCGTTCCTGTCGTCCCCAAGGTCAGTGTCCCCTGTCTGCTCTCCCCATTCCTCCCGTTCCTGTCGTCCCCAAGGTCAATGTCCCCTGTCTGCTCTCCCCGTTCCTGTCGTCCCCAAGGTCAATGTCCCCTGTCTGCTCTCCCCGTTCCTGTCGTCCCCAAGGTCAATGTCCCCTGTCTGCTCTCCCCGTTCCTGTCGTCCCCAAGGTCAAGGTCCCCTGTCTGCTCTCCTCGTTCCTGTCGTCCCCAAGGTCAAGGTCCCCTGTCTGCTCTCCCCGTTCCTGTCGTCCCCAAGGTCAATGTCCCCTGTCTCCTCTCCCCGTTCCTGTCGTCCCCAAGGTCAATGTCCCCTGGCTGCTCTCCCCGTTCCTGTCGTCCCCAAGGTCAAGGTCCCCTGTCTGCTCTCCCCGTTCCTGTCGTCCCCAAGGTCAATGTCCCCTGTCTGCTCTCCCCGTTCCTGTCGTCCCCAAGGTCAAAGTCTCTGTCTGCTCTCCCCGTTCCTGTCGTCCCCAAGGTCAATGTCCCCTGTCTGCTCTCCCCGTTCCTGTCGTCCCCAAGGTCAATGTCCCCTGTCTGCTCTCCCTGTTCCTGTCGTCCCCAAGGTCAATGTCCCCTGGCTGCTCTCCCTGTTTCTGTCGTCCCCAAGGTCAAGGTCCCCTGTCTCCTCTCCCTGTTCCTGTCGTCCCCAAGGTCAAGGTCAGACCCCAACCTCAGGGTCTGTCATGGCTTCCACCTTCTCACCATCTCTACTTGGGCTGCTATGTGTCCCTAAGAACATTCACACTCTTGCCTGACCAGGCAGTGGCGCAGTGGATAGAGTGTCGGACTGGGAGACAGAGGACCTACGTTCAAAACTCCATGGTTGCTGGTTTGAGCCAAAGGTCACTCGTTTGAGCACGGTGTCACTCAGTCTGCTGTAGCCCTCCCCCTTCCCCCTGTCAAGGCACATATGAGAAAGCAATCAATGAACAACTAAGGTGCTGCAATGAAGAATTGATACTTCTCATCTCTCTCCGTTCCTGTCTGTCCCTATCTGTCCCTCTCTGTTCCTCTCTCTGTCCCTCTCTGTCTCTGTCACACACACACTCACACACACACACACACACACACACAAAATCCCACTCATGTAGTGTATTGGAAATATGACAAATTCACGGTCCTCTAAGTCAGTGGTCCCCAACCCCCGGGCCACAGACCAGTACCATCTATGGGCCATTTGGTACCGGTCCGCAGAGAAAGAATAAATAACTTACATTATTTCTGTTTTATTTATATTTAAGTCTGAACGATGTTTTATTTTAAAAACAAATGACCAGATTCCCTCTGTTACATCCGTCTAAGACTCACTCTTGACGCTTGTCTCGGTCACGTGATACATTTATCCGTCCCACCCTAAAGGCCGCTCCGTGAAAATATTTTCTGACATTAAACCGGTCCGTGGCCCAAAAAAGGTTGGAGACCCCTGCTCTGAGTAGCCTGGGATGTCCCCCATGCGGTTCTGGGCGATTATATATATCGCTTATGTTTAACCATGTGGTTCCTCCTCACCTGTCGGCCTCATCAGTGCTTGTCAGCTGCCTCCCCTCAGGAGAGCTCCCCTCCTATCACAGGCAGAGGCTAGAGGCCACCGGGGTATTATCCCCAGTCTACGGACTGCCCCACTGTCTTCCACGTATCCGCACTTGCTGGACCCTCCCTCGTTCAGTCCTCGTGCCCTGGCTGTTCCAGGATGTTCAGTCTGGCTGTCCCGGGACGTTCAGTCTGGCTGTCCCAGGACGACCCCCGCTGAGCCCTCTCCTGCTCCATTCGCCCGCCCACCCTGCACTCCTGCTGGCTTTCTGAGACCGTGCGGATTGGGGTAGCTCAGTGGGCTCGGAGTTAGACGACAGTGACCCTGGACCAGTTCCGGTCTCTCTCCGACTCGGTTTCCTGGTCTGTCACGTGGCGATCAGGACGCCTCTCCCATCAGGTTCTGTAGGATTTGAGGAACAGGATAGGCAATGTGCTTGGATCACAGCGAGCATCCAACAGCAGTGACAGCGCGTATGGTCGCTGGGATGTCCCCTCCTGCAGAGGCTCCACCGATTCTGCAAAGGTTTCTGTCTCAAAGCATGCTTGCGTACTTTTACCGTTTATCCTTCCAGAAACGTGTGAGCGCGCAGGGCAGGGTCAGAAGTGGGTTCCCAGGTATAAGGTTGCTTGTTCAAGGTCACAGAAATACCGTAGGTGGTGGTAGAGCGCGGACTCCAAGTTGGGTTTTCCCGAGCCCGGGTCACTGCTTGTGCGCCTGCGCTGATGGCCCCTCTCTATCTGATTCCTCCTGCAGAGTAAATCCATTCTTGGGGAGTGCTGGACCCATCGGAACCGAGGAGACAGCGAGCTGCTCTCACTGGATAATAGACTTACATCAGTCTCTGCAGAATTCATTGGTGTTTTCTTTACGTCGCGGGGTCCTTATAGGTTGATGCTCTGTGTGTATGCAGAGTGGGACGGGCAGTGGTTGTATTGTCAGAAGCACAGACCACAGCTGGGGGAGGCGGAGGAAAAACTACTATAGATTTCACAAAATGCTTTGTGCACAAAACGGCAAACATGCCCGCCAAAGACTATAGAACATATAGTGTAGCACCCATCTACCTTTGCAAGGGTAAAAACACCCCGGGACAGAAACTAAGTGGTTTTTTTTCGGTTTTTATTTTATTTTATTTTTTATTTTATTTTCAGGGTTTTTTTTTTGTTTTTGTTTTTATTGGTGAGAGACAGACAGACAGTGACAAGACAGACAGGGATAGACAGACAGGAAGGGAGAGAGATGAGAAGCATCAATTCTTCGTTGAGTCAACCTTTGTTGTTCATTAAATGCTTCCTCAGGTGCTAAAACATGGCTCCCTTTGCAACAGAGCGATGCCCCAGATGGTCAGACCATCACCCCTGGTGGACATGCCGGGTGGATCCCGGTCGAGCGCATGCGGGAGTCTGTCTGACTGCCTCCCCATTTCCAGCTTCGGAAAAATGCAAAAAATAAATAAATACATAAATACATAAATAAATAAATAAATAAATAAATTTCTTCTTTTTTTTAGCATCTTGATTTTAAGCTTTTGTTCATTAGAAAATTTAACAGGCTTTCATCAAATCTAGCACTTCACACATTTTAATGTGAACTGGTGTGATCATATGTTACAACCTCAGTTTCATGGGGCCGTACGCTCGTTTCAGCCACGCTAGCTAGATACTTGTTCATCTGCCTATATCGTAACTTATTCTTGAAGATTCCCATCTCGATATTAAGAAGAAATATTTCACAGACTATCTACTGCCTGATCAGAAAGTTTGGGAGAAAAGAAAATGGAAACATGATAAATGACTGTTGACACTCTTTATGAAACATAGTGTATTATACTGAGAATGAGGTCAGAGAGCAAGAGATTTCACCAGCCATGGGCAGAGATAAGGGAGAATTATTTGAAGATGACAGGGAGTTGATGAAAAAGGCATAGCAGGATTATTTAATTCTAATAAAAATAGCATTCTTATTTATAATAAGGTAATTTTTATTTTCTCAATATGATTAAAGTGGTACCAACTTTTACGGTATTAATTACAACCACTCGATAAATAGGCCCATTTGGAACTAGACTAAAATCATTCAATGGTTCAATAACAAATTATATATAAATTACTGTATAGGAGGCAAAGACCATTGCCAATCTTATAACTGTTAGCGACCCTTTCTGCTTGCTCATTTTATTTAAGAGAGGGAGGTGGGGAGAGAGAAACATCGCTTTGTTGTTCCACTTTTTTTATGCATTTGTTAGTCATTTCCTGTATGTGCCCTGACCAGGGATTGAACCTGCAATCTTGATGTGAAGGTACGGTGCTCTAGCCAACTGAGCTACCGGGCCAGGGCCTCTTCTTTCTTGTTCTTCAAACTGTGATTTACAATGGCCTCCCCTTTGTCTTACAATTTCTAATCTCTTTTCCACAAATTTCTCCATCTTCTGCTGCTTCTCCAGCCGTATCACAAAATCATTATCTTCGCACAATTCCACAAATATTTATTGGGTCCCTAGGGGGAGGATCTTTTGGGGAAGTCCAGTCAAATTAATGGGTGACTTGGGTGACTGATTCCGAAGGACTTTCTTCATCGGGCAGTATCTGATGACAAGCTATTTTTAGGATGTTATGGCCGTGCTGTGTAACAAAGGGTTCCGGGTCAGTATGGCACAAGCCCCTCCCCTCAGTCTCCCTCCAGTCTTTTTGTATCTGTTTGGTGTTTAGCCCTCTCTGGTGTCCTTGTCGACTCATTTATATCACCGGCTGTTATTGCCTGGAGGAACTGAAGTCCTTCTGGAGGACCTTTCTGGTTCCCCAGGTTCTGATGTGATGATCTTCAAATGATAAGACTTGCTGTTTGTTCAAAAGGTCAAACCTTAGGACAGGTTTAAAATTCGGAAGGAATGGTTGATTGTAGGATGAGGTTCTCACGTAGGAGTTGGTTTATTACCCAGTTGAGAACATTGACTTCTCTGTTTCCAAACCTTTGTTCTGGAAATCCATTGGACCAGCTCCTAGTGAAATCAGGCTGGGATGCATCCAACACCTTGGTAGAAACCTTTGAAAAACTAGTCTGACACGGGTGGGTTTTGTTTTTCTTCCCTCCGTGGGGTGCAGAGCTCTGAACCAAATAATGCCTAGAGAGCTTCTTGAGTTTCGTTTGTCCCTAAATTTATTTTTTTAAAAAATAAGAGCAAAAGCCATTTAAATTTTTTTTTTTGAAGAGTTGACTTTTAGTGATGGCTGTCCCAGCCACAGGGCCTTCCTGGCTAACTCTACCCTGACTCAATTTACACACCTTTCACTTACATTCAATCAGAAGTGATTTAGGTATAATTTTGGGCTCTCGTAGAATAGTTATACCTTGATTTTTATATTTATCATGAAATAAAATAAGACATACATACAGAGGCAGATTAAGGTTGGTTGAGGTCCCGGGCACAGAGGAAAGTATTGGGCCCCTTAAAAGCGAGAGAGAGAGAGAGAGAGAGAGAGAGAGACAGGGAAAATAAAAATACATGTTAATCATATTTTTAAATAAATAAAAAATATTATGTTCTATTAATGTTAAAATTGCACGTACGAAACCAAACTTGGTGTCATTAGAATAAAAGTGTAAACTTGGGATTGTGCAGGACCCTTCAGAAGGAGTTGGAGCCCCAGGGCACACGCCCGGTGCATCTGCTGTTAAATCGGCCTCTGCTTACATACCAGACCCCCAATGCAGTATGCAGGGGGAAAGTTCAAGTCTACAGAGTATCTTAGAAGTTAAAGGTGTCCGGCTCGGGGAAAGAAGATGGACAGCTGTTGTCAATTAATGTAACTTATTTTGTGAAGCATTCCATTTTTCAGTTTTGCACAAACACATCTATAAGATGCTAAATCAGGGGTCCCCAAACTACGACCCACGGGCCGCATACGGCCTTCTGAGGCCATTTATCCAGACCCCGCCGCACTTCCGGAAGGGGCACCTCTTTCATTGGTGGTCAGTGAGAGGAGCACTGTATGTGGCGGTGCCGCAAAGCACAGCATCGCTCACGTGCAGTACTACTTCCGGTGACGCGGTATGCAGGCCTCACGGCTCTGGAAGCGAGTCATATCACTTGTTACGGCTAGCAGTGACAAATATGAAACTGGACATCGACCATCTCATTAGCCAAAAGCAGGCCTATAGTTCCCATTGAAATACTGGTCAGTTTGTTGATTTAAATTTACTTGTTCTTTATTTTAAATATTGTATTTGTTCCCGTTTTGGTTTTTTTTTACTTTAAAATAAGATATGTGCAGTGTGCATAGGGATTTGTTCATAGTTTTTTTTATAGTCCGGCCCTCCAACGGTCTGAGGGACAGTGAACTGGCCCCCTGTGTAAAAAGTTTGGGGACCGCTGTGCTAAATCAATCATAGCACATCTCTGTGTGTATAAATCTGGGAATTCCTTTGTCATTCTTCGGGCTTGCATTTTCTGTGATGCATGCATGCATAGATCCACCACCTCTATGTTAAGATATTAGGCTATCTGGTATAAATGTCACAACGTAAGGTTGGCTCTCTGAACACCAATACCACCGCTTAATTAACCATGACTTTGTGACTTTAACTAGTTCAGCATCAGTTGTTATTTTTTTCTCTCTGCAAAATGGTGAGGTCGATAGGCTAAAGCTATGCTCAAGTTATTATCGTCGAATTGAATATAATAACCACTGTTATTTTATTTTATTTTGTTTGTTTTCTTACTATGACTTCAGGTTTGTCTTTGTTAAGGTTATGAGAAACTTGCTTGAGTAGTTTTAAATATGACTTATCTGTTATGAATCAGCAAAAAAGTAATAATACAGCCACCCAGGCCAGCCATTTTAAAGAAAATGGTTGTATTTATATTAAATAGTTGAGTGTAGAAAAAGAATGTTTTGGTGTTTTTTTCATACAAGAATGATTATAAGAGTATCCTCTAGAGGGATCCATTTTATTGCTTTACAGCCACAGGCTAAAAATGACTACACTTTTGTGTAATATATCTTAGAATATTGAAGAGTCACTATCATGACTATTTCATGAAGGGGGGAGAAAAAAATGGCACATAAATCACGAAAGATTTAAAGACCCCGGGGTCTTTTCTTTGACAGATGTGAAAGCTTTATTTTATTTAAATAAACATCTGTTAACATGGTAGGAAGCTGATGCTGTCATAGATTCTCATGGAAAAAAAGAAATGTCTCATCATACATAAGAATGCTTAGAACTTCACTTTTAAGTCTTGGTTTGGTCAGATGTTTCCCAATAAAGTCAAGAATTATACTTCACCATCTTCAGAACATGTGTAACTCTTCCTTCGAACTCATTGAAACAAAAGACTAAGTTCTGTTTTGAGAGCATAAACTTCCATTCATGGTGTTTTGAAAGCGTGGCTTCTGAACCTAGCATTTTTCTTATTTCTCTCAAGCTGAAAGGTAATTAAGTTTTTAGTCTTTGGTAAATAGGATGTAAGCGATCGTGCCTCTTTTCAGACTCTTTCTCTGACTGATTTTAAGATTTATTAATTCAGCTTTCTAAGCCATGTTTGTCACTATTAAATAGGGGTTATTATATGTATGTCATGTCATCAATTATTATTATTATTATTATTATTATTTTTTTTTTTTTTTTAGAGAGAGGCAGAGAAACAGCAACATCGAGCTGTTTCTGTATGTGCCCTGATCAGGGATCAAACCAGCAACCCCTGTGCTTTTGGGACGATGCTCCAACCAACCGAGCTATCCGGCCAGGGCGTCATCAAATGAAAAAAAAAAATCCTACCTGAAAAACCTCCGTGAATCACCTAGCCTTAGCTCACAAAAGGCACTCACCTCGATGATGTCCTTTTCTAATTCATCTGTGCTGTTTTCTCCATTCTGGCTACTTCCCAACGCATTTCTCCCTGCCGGTGCCTGTCTCTGACCTTGTCCGGCACGAGCGAGAACGTGGTGTTTAAAGCCTATCGGGGACAGGAGAGATGAATTATAACATCAAACCTTCCTCCGCTTTCTACCTGTAGGAACCAGCGAACTCTGACAGATGCTAATGGAATTTGCTTGCCCTGGAAAATGTAATGAAGGGCTCAAGGTTATTTCATGTTGAAGTGATTAGTCAAGCCGCAAGGAATGCTACTTTGGTAAATTCTCCTAACCAGTGGGCGAAGCCGGTCTGCACGGCAGGGGCGACGATGCTGTGTTAACTGTATCTTGCTCAGCTGCGCTTCAAAGACAGGGCTAGGGATGGGGGGAATCTTCTTCCTGAGGAAAGCTCTTCCAGTTTGCTCTTGACTGCGGAGAATGGGCTTGAACAGAAAAAAACAAACAAACAACAACAACAACAACAAAACCACAAGGAAAAAAACACACAAAAAATATAAAAATAGATGCAAGTAAAAAAATAAAATATAATTAAAAAAATGTCTGTATTTGAAATACATTCTTGAAAATAGGGTACATGGTGACTCCTACAAGGATAAAGCCACCAGTTTATTTTTTTTTTCTCCATAAAAATCCTCCCTACAGTCATCTTTTTTATAGCCTATGACAGAATTGTTAAATACATGTGAGCGCCCTCTCTCGCCTAGACACAGAGTATGCTCAGAGTCTTCTCAGGGAACAGAAACCGCCCTAAGTCCAAGAATACATAATATCCTTTATCTCTGTTTCAGGCTAACTTCCTGTGATTGAGATGGGTTCCTATTCTTCAAGTCTCCTACACCTCGTTGTTGCGAGCCAGGACCTGCATTTTTTTTTTTTTTTTTCTGAAGCTGGAAACGGGGAGAGACAGTCAGACAGACTCCCGCATGCGCCCGACCGGGATCCACCCGGCACGCCCACCAGGGGCGATGCTCTGCCCCTCCGGGGGGTCGCTCTGTTGCGACCAGAGCCACTCTAGCGCCTGGGGCAGAGGCCAAGGAGCCATCCCCAGCGCCCGGGCCATCTTTGCTCCAATGGAGCCTCGGCTGCGGGAGGGGAAGAGAGAGACAGAGAGGAAGGAGAGGGGGAGGGGTGGAGAAGCAGATGGGCACTTCTCCTGTGTGCCCTGGCCGGGAATCGAACCCGGGTACCCCGCACGCCAGGCCGACGCTCTACCGCTGAGCCACCCGGCCAGGGCCCGGGACCTGCATTGTATACCGAGCACTTTAACCTCGCTGTCACTGGTGCCCCCCGCCAAGCCCTTTCCTTCCAGCAGCGAGATGGAGCCACGCGGGACGTGACCGCAGCGAGTCACCACCTGCGCTGTCAGACGGGAGCGCGTAGCCCGCTGCTGCTTTACGCAGGAATCCTTGACCAAACTTCGCTCTGCCCGGCGTCCTGCACCTGGTCTGCTGCCTGCCCGCCCCCGGGGGGGGGGGGGGATGGGGGGGTTCAAGTCCGCGCCCTGGGCCGCAGGGAATTAGTACCGGTGCCAGCTCGGCTCCTGCTGAACCCCTCAATGTTACGCTTTCTCATTGGCTGTAAATAAATTTTTTAAAAATAGCCATTCTCAGCATTTTTAATTGTCGTCACCCTGAAAAGGATCTCAAGCCTACATTTCTAGAAATAAGAGGTCTTTTTTTGTTTATCTTCTTTGGCTGTTGTTCAGAAGAACATTGATTTGGTTCAGTTTTCCTAAGGGAAGACTGCAGTCTCTGCACGCACAGATTCCTCTCCCATTCCAAGTTGCTTTTCTTACCGTGGATACTATCGAGTCCCTCAGTCCATAGGCCGCTGTGACTCCATCCTAATTCCCCACCGCATAGCGGTGGGCTCGCTCGGCACTCTGTGACCCCACAGCTTCCTCGCTACCACCGTCACTCGTGCTGTCTTCAACAACAGCTAGCACGCCCACCAGTTTTCCCTTCCCATCTGACCCAGGGCGAAATCTCCACCACAGAGACACGTGAGCGTCATTGAGGTCAACTACAGACTCCATCTTGGACTTCACTGGAGCAATGTGGAGAAGTCAGTCTTTAGGGATGGTCAGGGATTCGAGAACCATGACCACAAGCATGATGGTCCACAAGTGAACCGAGAAAGCCACAGTTCCATGAGCCAAAGAACGTCAAACAGAGGAGACAGTGAGTTGCTTAATTATCTCAAGAAACGCTCAAGTAGAGTCACAGAGCAGAGAGTGGAAAATCACGAGAGAGAAGAAGTACTTCTTAACCTTTGCTCGTGGAAGCCTGCTAAGGGTAATGTGCTCTCCGCAGTGCCTTTGAAAGCTGACAGGACATTTAAACACAGCCAGCGGGGGCGCAGTCACATTGTGAGCAGTGCTGTCGTCTGGGGTAGAAGACCTGTTTCTCGTACTCCCGATTTATACTGGACGGATGTCTTCATGAATTACAAAGAGAAAAAGTAAAATAATTGAGAAGTTAGATGAAAAATAGACAAACCAAATGCAAATCCATACTACGAAACTGAGATTCAGAAGATAAAACACTAGTTTTTCAAGTTCTTTTTTTTTAATATATATATATTTAATTTTATTTATTTATTTATTTTAGAGAGGAGAGGGAGAGACAGAGAGAGAGAGAGAGAGAGAGAGAGTAGAGACAGAGAGAGAAGGGGGAGGAGCTGGAAGCATCAACTCCCATACGTGCCTTGACCAGGCAAGCCCAGGGTTTCGAACCGGCGACCTCAGCATTTCCAGGTCGATGCTTTATCCACTGTGCCACCACAGGTCAGACAGTTTTTCCAGTTCTGATGCAAGTCTACCCGCTTGCTTTCCGGTTCTGAACTCAGCACCTTGACTGGGAACAGGGGGAGGGCCAGCCCACGGGTGGACCTCGCTCTGACCAGCGCTGGTTTCTGGAAGTCACCTTCTTTTTGCTTGGGCTTTTACGTCGGCCCAAGTAGAAGGAGGGGGGTCATTTTCATCCCTTGCTCCAAGCTTTCCCGCTTCCCACAAGGGGTTGTTACTCTTCCCTGTCTTTGTTGTTGTTGTTGTTTTCAGTCAAGTTTTATTGCTTGGATCCAAGGGAAGGAGACGGGGTAATTAGGACACAGCCCAGCATAAGCATTGGCTTCTCCTTTCCTTTTGTGTTGCATTAGAATGCCGCAGAGTTTAAAAACTATGAGCATCATACCTGTGTCCTAGAAGATCTGAGCAACTTCCCTGTCTTCTCTCTTTCCGGCATCTTCCGTCGTGTTTCTGCAACGGTACAGGTAATTTAGCTCAGAGTCACATCTACAGAACCGGCCGTTATTGCTTCGCGGGAAAGGGGAGAGGAACGTAGGTCCTGGGACAAAATTCTACATGGAATTTTGTTTAATCTCTTGATTTTGGGCAGCTAGTATGAACAGGTAGGGTTGGGATCAACTATTGTAATCAAAAGAGCATATTCTGAGTTTAAGACAGAGGTCCCCAACCTTTTTTGGGCCACGGGCCGGTTTAATGTCAGAAAATATTTTCACAGAGTGAAAATATTTAGACTGGGGCCTTTAGAGTGGGATGGATAAATGCACAAAATAAAATTATGCAACCTGTGTAAAAACTGTGGTATTTTTTTTTTTTTTTTTTTTGTATTTTTCTGAAGCTAGAAACCGGGAGAGACAGTCAGACAGACTCCCGCATGCGCCCGACTGGGATCCACCCGGCACGCCCACCAGGGGGCGATGCTCTGCCCCTCCGGGGCATCGCTCTGCCACGACCAGAGCCACTCTAGCGCCTGGGGCAGAGGCCAAGGAGCCTTCCCCAGCGCCTGGGCCATCTTTGCTCCAATGGAGCCTCAGCTGCGGGAGGGGAAGAGAGAGACAGAGAGGAAGGAGAGGGGGAGGGGTGGAGAAGCAAATGGGCGCTTCTCCTGTGTGCCCTGGCCGGGAATCGAACCTGGGACTTCTACACGCCAGGCTGACACTCTACCACTTAGCCAACCGGCCAGGGCCAAACTGTGGTATTTTTAAATATAATTGTCGAACTTACGAGACAAGCGTCAAGAGTGAGTCTTAGACGGATGTAACAGAGGGAATCTGGTCATTATTAAAAAATAAAACATCAATCAGACTTAAATATAAATGAAACAGAAATAATGTAAGTTATTTATTCTTTCTCTTTGGACCGGTACCAAATGGCCCACGGACCAGTACCGGTCCACGGCCCGGGGGTTGGAGACCACTGGTTTAAGACAGCTTACTCAGTGAGCCTCTGATCTTAGTTGAAACAGGGTTTTTTTTTCTAGAGACAGAACTTCTTCGGAAACGTATGACTGAAGAGGCAGTGATAACTCCCCAGAAATCCACATTTAAATGTGGAGAGGGAGCGCTTGCAGGAAAAGGTCACTTGAAAAGACACCTTCTCAGATTTAAAAAATGTATAACCTTTCCAGATTCTGTTTTCACATCTGATATGGAGGCCTGGTGTGTTTCTACAGCCCAAGTCAGGTCTGATGATTTCTGAAACATAGGTTGTGAGAAGAAATATATTTGTTTTTAGTGGATTAGTAAAACTAAACCAAACCTGAAGAATTCAAATAGCCAAGGAAAGATAAAAATTGAATGAAACACACACACACACACACACACACACACACACACAAATAATAGTCGTTTTTTTATTTCCTCTGTCAAGTTTAGATCCCCTCAAATCTCTTCTATGGCTCATGAATAGAAATAACAAAAATCCTTTCTGGAGGAAATGTTATTGCTACATTTTTGGTTTTGATGTTATACATCTAGTTATAAGAGACATTGTTGTGGTGCGTTCCTATGTATTATTGTGCAGCTGGAAGTGCAAAAAAGGTTGAGTATTGGTACATTGTTTTGTCTTTTATGTTATAGATTTACTTATAAGAGGCATTGTTGTGGTGTGGTATGTTCTTATGTATTATTGTGCAGCTGGAAGTGGGTAAAGGTTGGGTATTATTATAAATTAAATTGTTCACCTTCAAATTCATATTGTTTTTTATTTCTAACACTGCATACTTCAGAATAGACTGTATTTGGGATTAGGCCTTTCAAAAAGTAATCAAGGCAAAGTGAGACCATGTGTGTAGCCCTCGTCTTATGTGTAAAGAAGAAGACCAGATTAGGACACAGACACACATAGAGGGAAGACCATGGGAAACACAGGGAGAAGATGACCACCTACAAATCAGGAAGAGAAGCCATGAAAAACCCAAACTAGCCACACCTTGATCCTGGACTTCTAGCTCCAGAGCTGTCAGAAAACAACTTCTTCTTATTTAAGACACCTAGTCTGTGGTGTTTTATGTGAACCCCAACAAACTAGAACAGATACATAAACCACGAAATATTTAACTTCAGAAACACTGAATGAATACATGTTCTCATTGTACAGGAACTTTATACACAAGTCAATAAAGTGTATTTTGGCTCTTTCATTGTTAAATTAAAAACAAACAAACCATACTTCTACCCAGTCATCAGAATATTGCTCATGTGGCTTAAACTGACCAAATGTGAAATTGCGGGCAAGAAAATTGTTGTGTGTTAACTTATTTTTTCACGAATCTTATAAAGGGTTGCAAATTTATTTAGGGGTATTTAAAAATGTGTCTTGTCTCTGGGAGTTTGATTATTAAGGGTTGTTTGTTTGTTTTTTGTGGCAGAGACAGAGGGAGGGACAGATAGGGACAGACAGACAGGAAGGGAGGGAGATGAGAAGCATCAATTCTTCGTTGCGGCACCTCAGTTGTTCATTGATTGCTTTCTCATATGTGCCTTGACCGGGGGACTACAGCAGACTGCGTGACCCCTTGCTCAAGCCAGTGACCTTGTGGTCAAGCAAGTGTGCCTTGCTCAAACCAGATGAGCCCGCGCTCAAGCTGGTAACCTCTGGATTTCGAACCCGGGTCCTCCACGTCCCAGTCTGACACTCTATCCACTGCACCACCGCCTGGTCAGGCTATGGGTGGTTTCAATTTAAGTTGGGGGCACTTGTTTTCTTATTGGTCCATCTACTGTCAAATTGTCAGGAATTAGGTTAGACAAGAAGGAAGTGACTCAGCTGATTGTTAATAGCCGAGTGTCCAGTGTCCCGAATATATAAGGGGCTGAACGTAAGAGGGTGGACCGCTGTAACCTAAAGGTCAGCCTCCGAGTGGGATGCCCCCTCCCTACTCTGGACCTCCATGCGCATGCGTTAGACAGCGAGGCCGGCCGTGGTGAGACGGCTTGTGCGTTAGCGCCCACTCCTCGCTAATAAATCTCCCCCAAAGCTGAACAGCTCGACACAAACACGTGTTCATCGTCGCCGACTTTCTGAGGATCAGGGGTCTGACCTCTGGGCAGCTCAAGGAGTTTCTCACCAGTTATGGATCAAGGATTCAGCTCTAGCTGCCGTCGACTAAAGAGTGGCTTGGCAGTGTGCGTCCCAGATCACTCAGTGGGTGTGGGCGGGGTTCGGTTCCTTATGAGCCGTGGGACAGAGAGCCTCAGTACCTCATTGGCTGCTGGACAAAGTCCGTGCACCCTTAGCCCCTGGCCATGTAGACCTCTGTGTAGTGCCGTGGATCACATGGCGGCTGGCTTTCCCAAAGTGAGTGAGAAAGAGGAACCGTGGGCAAGTGTCAGCAACAAGTAGTCCCAGTCTCTTGTAACCTCATCAGGAAAGACCTACCCCAGTTCTTGCTGTATTCTAATTGCGGCCGATACATTCCCGCCCCCGCCCCCCCAAGGGAATGGGATTACACAGGGCAGGGCTCATTTAGGAACTTGGTAAAGGGCTGCTAACTTTTGGCCTTGTTGCCTCTGTTTCTGAAACCCTACATGGACACGAGTTGGATCAAAGCCGTCCTCTGCCTTCTTCCGCAGATTGAAATGTTCTAAGTGCCGGGAGACTGGCTCGGCTCCCTCGGTCTAAGTCATGCTTTCAAATACCTGTGAGACCTGCATTGTGGTGGTTATACTTTGCCCAATCCCAGGTTCGAACTTTGTTTGACAGTTTGGCTAACGGTTTTTTGTATGTATAATACTTCTACATTCGGTTGTCAAGAGAACTGTGGCAACAGAATACATATCAGCGTGGTGCAGTAACAGGAGAGCTTCAAAGGCTCATACATTCATTCAGCCACAAGTAGGTAGCCAGTAAGCAAGGGAGAGCCGTTTCAGAAGATGGTTAGAAACAGCCAGCAGCCTGAAGTGCGTTGCACACTGAGGATAAAGGATAGGAGGGTATATAGCAAGTACGCAGGTTTATTCATCTGCTCGAAAGTATTCCTTCGGGGTCCACAGGTGATATCATGTAGCAGCACTAGACAGATTGTGGTAAACAACTAACGCCAAGCTCCTAAGCCTCCTTTGAGTGTGGAGGAAGGTCTTAATAATCAAGTGTCAAGTTAAGTTTCATTGCAGTTGTGACAGGCACTGTCCAAGTAAAAGGGACCAATCCATGAGAATGCGTAACAGGGTAAACCCTAAATCAAGGGTCCCCAAACTACGGCCCACAGGCCACATGCGACCCCCTGAGGCCATTTATCCGTCCCCCACCACACTTCTGGAAGGGGCACCTCTTTCATTGGTGATCAGTGAGAGGAGCATAGTTCCCACTGAAATACTGGTCAGTTTGTTGATTTAAATTTACTTGTTCTTTATTTTAAATATTGGATTTGTTCCCATTTTGTTTTTTTACTTTAAAATAAGATATGTGCAGTGTGCATAGGGATTTGTTCATAGTTTTTTTTTATAATCCGGCCCTCCAACGGTCTGAGTGACAGTGAACTGGCCCCCTGTGTAAAAAGTTTGGGGACCCCTGCCCTAAATCATGGTTATCAGAGAGGGGGACCTGGGGGGAAAGACAGGTGAGCCGACCTCCTACTGCAGTTCAGGACTGAACTTTGCGGAGAAGGAAGAGAGGACAGTCCAGGCAAAGAGACCGGCGAGGCCAGGGGTTGGAGTTGGGATGCATCAGAGTCCTTTGGAAGAGCTAAAAGGGTGTAAGTTGAACGGAATAAGATTAGTAGGGGCTGCATAAGGCATGCTAAGGTCGTAGGAGTTTTACTTTTATTTATTTTATTTTATTTCCTCTCTTATTGAACTCATTGGGGTGATGCCAGGCTAACTAAATCATACAGGTTTTGGGTTCACAATGCTAAGACACACCTCTGCGCACGGGCTGTGTGCTGGCCACCCCAAGGCTAGTCTCCTCTGTCCGTCAAATATTAGGAGTTTTGGATGACAAGAGTTAGATAAAGAACACGTCCACGTGGTCGGTCAGAACTGCGTCTTTAAGAAGCCGTCAGAATGATAAATGAATCAAAGTGACAATGAACGCAAGGAGCCTTGATAACAGACAATTCAGGGGGCTGGTAAAACGAATGATTGAGTTGAACTTGAGTTCTGAAGATAAACAGAAAAAGAAGTGGAGACCCAGGAAGAATTTCCGGGTGAGTTGAAATGCTTTGCATCGCAGACGTCGGGCCATTTGTCGGGGCTCGGGGAGAGAAGAAGAGCCCAGGGAGGAGGAAGAGCCCAGGGAGGAGGAAGAGCCCAGGCAGAGAAGGGCCCGAGAACCCTATGGAACTCAGAAGTGAACACAGATGTTCTTCTTGACCCCTGCAGCTGTGAATCTCAGACTGTTGTCCAACCTCGGAAATAGGCGAGACTTCTTAGAAAACACGATGTGTTTCTTCCGAAGCGGTCACATTTGGCTTCCTTTCCGTCTCTTAAATGCTTGGACTTTCTTATTCTAAGAGTCTTTTTTTAGCAGAGGGGACACCTACCCCTCAACTGCCTTAGTTCAACATACACCAATAAAAATTCTATAGGAGAAAAAAAAGAATGAAGTGACAAAGAAGAAGCAGAGAGAGAGGGAAGAAAGAATCTGAAAGTGTCCATACACTCTACCAGACACCAGCGTTCTGGAGAGAGGTCGTCCAGATCGCTACCGGACACCAGCGTTCTGGAGAGAGGTCGTCCAGATCGCTACCGGACACCAGCGTTCCGGAGACAGGTCATCCAGATCGCTACCGGACACCAGCATTCTGGAGAGAGGTAATCCAGATCGCTACCAGACACCAGCGTTCTGGAGAGAGGTAATCCAGATCGCTACCAGACACCAGCATTCTGGAGAGAGATCAACCAGATCACTACCGGACACCAGCGTTCTGGAGAGAGGTAGTCCAGATTGCTACCAGACACCAGCGTTCTGGAGAGAGGTCATCCAGATCGCTACCGGACACCAGCATTCTGGAGAGAGGTCATCCAGATCGCTACCGGACACCAGCGTTCTGGAGAGAGGTCATCCAGATCGCTACCGGACACCAGCGTTCTGGAGAGAGGTCATCCAGATCACTACCGGACACCAGCGTTCTGGAGAGAGGTCATCCAGATCGCTACCGGACACCAGCATTCTGGAGAGAGGTCATCCAGATCGCTACCGGACACCAGCGTTCCGGAGAGAGGTCATCCAGATCGCTACCGGACACCAGCGTTCTGGAGAGAGGTCATCCAGATCGCTACCGGACACCAGCGTTCTGGAGAGAGGTAGTCCAGATCGCTACCAGACACCAGCATTCTGGAGACAGGTCGTCCAGATCGCTACCGGACACCAGCATTCTGGAGAAAGGTCATCCAGATCGCTACCGGACACCAGCGTTCTGGAGAGAGGTCATCCAGATCGCTTCCAGACACCAGCGTTCTGGAGAAAGGTCATCCAGATCGCTACCGAACACCAGCGTTCTGGAGAGAGGTCATCCAGATCAGTACCGGACACCAGCGTTCTGGAGAGAGGTCATCCAGATCACTACCGGACACCAGCGTTCTGGAGAGAGGTCGTCCAGATCGCTTCCGGACACCAGCATTCTGGAGAGAGGTAGTCCAGATCGCTACCGAACACCAGCGTTCTGGAGAGAGGTCATCCAGATCGCTACCAGACACCAGCATTCTGGAGAGAGGTCGTCCAGATCGCTACCGGACACCAGCGTTCCGGAGAGAGGTCATCCAGATCGCTACCGGACACCAGCGTTCCGGAGAGAGGTCGTCCAGATCGCTACCGGACACCAGCGTTCCGGAGAGAGGTCGTCCAGATCGCTACCTGACACCAGCATTCTGGAGAGAGGTCATCCAGATCGCTACCGAACACCAGCGTTCTGGAGAGAGGTCGTCCAGATCGCTACCGGACACCAGCGTTCTGGAGAGAGGTCATCCAGATCACTACCGAACACCAGCGTTCTGGAGAGAGGTCATCCAGATCACTACCGGACACCAGCGTTCTGGAGAGAGGTCATCCAGATCGCTACCGGACACCAGCGTTCTGGAGAGAGGTCGTCCAGATCGCTACCAGACACCAGCGTTCTGGAGAGAGGTCATCCAGATCGCTACCGGACACCAGCGTTCTGGAGAGAGGTAGTCCAGATCGCTACCGGACACCAGCGTTCTGGAGAGAGGTAGTCCAGATCGCTACCGGACACCAGCGTTCTGGAGAGAGGTAGTCCAGATCGCTACCGGACACCAGCGTTCTGGAGAGAGGTAGTCCAGATCGCTACCAGACACCAGCGTTCTGGAGAGAGGTAGTCCAGATCGCTACCAGACACCAGCATTCTGGAGAAAGGTCGTCCAGATCGCTACCGGACACCAGCATTCTGGAGAAAGGTCATCCAGATCGCTACCGGACACCAGCGTTCTGGAGAGAGGTCATCCAGATCGCTTCCAGACACCAGCGTTCTGGAGAAAGGTCATCCAGATCGCTACCGAACACCAGCGTTCTGGAGAGAGGTCATCCAGATCACTACCGGACACCAGCGTTCTGGAGAGAGGTCATCCAGATCAATACCGGACACCAGCGTTCTGGAGAGAGGTCGTCCAGATCGCTTCCGGACACCAGCATTCTGGAGAGAGGTAGTCCAGATCGCTACCGAACACCAGCGTTCTGGAGAGAGGTCATCCAGAACGCTACCGGACACCAGCATTCTGGAGAGAGGTCATCCAGATCGCTACCGGACACCAGCGTTCCGGAGAGAGGTCATCCAGATCGCTACCGGACACCAGCGTTCCGGAGAGAGGTCATCCAGATCGCTACCGGACACCAGCGTTCCGGAGAGAGGTCATCCAGATCGCTTCCAGACACCAGCGTTCTGGAGAGAGGTCATCCAGATCGCTACCGAACACCAGCGTTCTGGAGAGAGGTCGTCCAGATCGCTACCGGACACCAGCGTTCTGGAGAGAGGTCATCCAGATCACTACCGAACACCAGCGTTCTGGAGAGAGGTCATCCAGATCACTACCGAACACCAGCGTTCTGGAGAGAGGTCATCCAGATCGCTTCCGGACACCAGCATTCTGGAGAGAGGTCATCCAGATCGCTACCGGACACCAGCATTCTGGAGAGAGGTAGTCCAGATCACTACCAGACACCAGCGTTCTGGAGAGAGGTCATCCAGATCACTACCGGACACCAGCGTTCTGGAGAGAGGTAGTCCAGATCACTACCAGACACCAGCGTTCCGGAGAGAGGTCATCCAGATCGCTACCGGACACCAGCGTTCTGGAGAGAGGTCATCCAGATCGCTACCGGACACCAGCGTTCTGGAGAGAGGTAGTCCAGATCGCTACCGGACACCAGCGTTCTGGAGAGAGGTCATCCAGATCGCTACCGGACACCAGCGTTCTGGAGAGAGGTCATCCAGATCACTACCGGACACCAGCGTTCTGGAGAGAGGTAGTCCAGATCGCTACCGGACACCAGCATTCTGGAGAGAGGTCATCCAGATCGCTACCGGACACCAGCGTTCTGGAGAGAGGTCATCCAGATCGCTACCGGACACCAGCGTTCTGGAGAGAGGTCATCCAGATCGCTACCGGACACCAGCGTTCTGGAGAGAGGTAGTCCAGATCGCTACCAGACACCAGCATTCTGGAGAAAGGTCGTCCAGATCGCTACCGGACACCAGCATTCTGGAGAAAGGTCATCCAGATCGCTACCGGACACCAGCGTTCTGGAGAGAGGTCATCCAGATCGCTTCCAGACACCAGCGTTCTGGAGAAAGGTCATCCAGATCGCTAACCGAACACCAGCATTCTGGAGAAAGGTCATCCAGATCGCTACCGGACACCAGCGTTCTGGAGAGAGGTCATCCAGATCATTACCGGACACCAGCGTTCTGGAGAGAGGTCGTCCAGATCGCTTCCGGACACCAGCATTCTGGAGAGAGGTAGTCCAGATCGCTACCGAACACCAGCGTTCTGGAGAGAGGTCATCCAGATCGCTACCAGACACCAGCATTCTGGAGAGAGGTCATCCAGATCGCTACCGGACACCAGCGTTCCGGAGAGAGGTCATCCAGATCGCTACCGGACACCAGCGTTCCGGAGAGAGGTCATCCAGATCGCTACCGGACACCAGCGTTCCGGAGAGAGGTCATCCAGATCGCTTCCAGACACCAGCGTTCTGGAGAGAGGTCATCCAGATCGCTACCGAACACCAGCGTTCTGGAGAGAGGTCATCCAGATCGCTACCGGACACCAGCGTTCTGGAGAGAGGTCATCCAGATCACTACCGAACACCAGCGTTCTGGAGAGAGGTCATCCAGATCACTACCGGACACCAGCGTTCTGGAGAGAGGTCATCCAGATCGCTTCCGGACACCAGCGTTCTGGAGAGAGGTCGTCCAGATCGCTACCAGACACCAGCGTTCTGGAGAGAGGTCATCCAGATCGCTACCGGACACCAGCGTTCTGGAGAGAGGTCGTCCAGATCGCTACCGGACACCAGCGTTCTGGAGAGAGGTAGTCCAGATCGCTACCGGACACCAGCGTTCTGGAGAGAGGTAGTCCAGATCGCTACCGGACACCAGCGTTCTGGAGAGAGGTAGTCCAGATCGCTACCAGACACCAGCGTTCTGGAGAGAGGTAGTCCAGATCGCTACCAGACACCAGCATTCTGGAGAAAGGTCGTCCAGATCGCTACCGGACACCAGCATTCTGGAGAAAGGTCATCCAGATCGCTACCGGACACCAGCGTTCTGGAGAGAGGTCATCCAGATCGCTTCCAGACACCAGCGTTCTGGAGAGAGGTCATCCAGATCGCTACCGAACACCAGCGTTCTGGAGAGAGGTCATCCAGATCACTACCGGACACCAGCGTTCTGGAGAGAGGTCATCCAGATCACTACCGGACACCAGCGTTCTGGAGAGAGGTCGTCCAGATCGCTTCCGGACACCAGCATTCTGGAGAGAGGTAGTCCAGATCGCTACCGGACACCAGCGTTCTGGAGAGAGGTCATCCAGATCGCTACCAGACACCAGCATTCTGGAGAGAGGTCATCCAGATCACTACCAGACACCAGCATTCTGGAGAGAGGTCATCCAGATCGCTACCGGACACCAGCGTTCTGGAGAGAGGTCATCCAGATCGCTACCGGACACCAGCGTTCCGGGAGAGAGGTCATCCAGATCGCTTCCAGACACCAGCGTTCTGGAGAGAGGTCATCCAGATCGCTACCGAACACCAGCGTTCTGGAGAGAGGTCGTCCAGATCGCTACCGGACACCAGCGTTCTGGAGAGAGGTCATCCAGATCACTACCGAACACCAGCGTTCTGGAGAGAGGTCATCCAGATCACTACCGAACACCAGCGTTCTGGAGAGAGGTCATCCAGATCGCTACCGGACACCAGCATTCTGGAGAGAGGTCATCCAGATCGCTACCGGACACCAGCGTTCTGGAGAGAGGTAGTCCAGATCACTACCAGACACCAGCGTTCTGGAGAGAGGTCATCCAGATCACTACCGGACACCAGCGTTCTGGAGAGAGGTAGTCCAGATCACTACCAGACACCAGCGTTCCGGAGAGAGGTCATCCAGATCGCTACCGGACACCAGCGTTCTGGAGAGAGGTCATCCAGATCGCTACCGGACACCAGCGTTCTGGAGAGAGGTAGTCCAGATCGCTACCGGACACCAGCGTTCTGGAGAGAGGTCATCCAGATCGCTACCGGACACCAGCGTTCTGGAGAGAGGTCATCCAGATCACTACCGGACACCAGCGTTCTGGAGAGAGGTAGTCCAGATCGCTACCGGACACCAGCATTCTGGAGAGAGGTCATCCAGATCGCTACCGGACACCAGCGTTCCGGAGAGAGGTCATCCAGATCGCTACCGGACACCAGCGTTCTGGAGAGAGGTCATCCAGATCGCTACCGGACACCAGCGTTCTGGAGAGAGGTAGTCCAGATCGCTACCAGACACCAGCATTCTGGAGAAAGGTCGTCCAGATCGCTACCGGACACCAGCATTCTGGAGAAAGGTCATCCAGATCGCTACCGGACACCAGCGTTCTGGAGAGAGGTCATCCAGATCGCTACCGGACACCAGCGTTCTGGAGAGAGGTCATCCAGATCGCTACCGGACACCAGCGTTCTGGAGAGAGGTCATCCAGATCACTACCGGACACCAGCGTTCTGGAGAGAGGTCATCCAGATCAGTACCGGACACCAGCGTTCTGGAGAGAGGTCGTCCAGATCGCTACCGGACACCAGCATTCTGGAGAGAGGTCGTCCAGATCGCTACCGGACACCAGCGTTCTGGAGAGAGGTCATCCAGATCGCTACCAGACACCAGCATTCTGGAGAGAGGTCATCCAGATCGCTACCGGACACCAGCGTTCCGGAGAGAGGTCATCCAGATCGCTACCGGACACCAGCGTTCCGGAGAGAGGTCATCCAGATCGCTACCGGACACCAGCGTTCCGGAGAGAGGTCATCCAGATCGCTACCTGACACCAGCGTTCTGGAGAGAGGTCATCCAGATCGCTACCGAACACCAGCGTTCTGGAGAGAGGTCGTCCAGATCGCTACCGGACACCAGCGTTCTGGAGAGAGGTCATCCAGATCACTACCGAACACCAGCGTTCTGGAGAGAGGTCATCCAGATCACTACCGAACACCAGCGTTCTGGAGAGAGGTCATCCAGATCGCTTCCGGACACCAGCGTTCTGGAGAGAGGTCGTCCAGATCGCTACCAGACACCAGCGTTCTGGAGAGAGGTCATCCAGATCGCTACCGGACACCAGCGTTCTGGAGAGAGGTAGTCCAGATCGCTACCGGACACCAGCGTTCTGGAGAGAGGTAGTCCAGATCGCTACCGGACACCAGCGTTCTGGAGAGAGGTAGTCCAGATCGCTACCGGACACCAGCGTTCTGGAGAGAGGTAGTCCAGATCGCTACCAGACACCAGCGTTCTGGAGAGAGGTAGTCCAGATCGCTACCAGACACCAGCATTCTGGAGAAAGGTCGTCCAGATCGCTACCGGACACCAGCATTCTGGAGAAAGGTCATCCAGATCGCTACCGGACACCAGCGTTCTGGAGAGAGGTCATCCAGATCGCTTCCAGACACCAGCGTTCTGGAGAAAGGTCATCCAGATCGCTACCGAACACCAGCGTTCTGGAGAGAGGTCATCCAGATCACTACCGGACACCAGCGTTCTGGAGAGAGGTCATCCAGATCATTACCGGACACCAGCGTTCTGGAGAGAGGTCGTCCAGATCGCTTCCGGACACCAGCATTCTGGAGAGAGGTAGTCCAGATCGCTACCGAACACCAGCGTTCTGGAGAGAGGTCATCCAGATCGCTACCAGACACCAGCATTCTGGAGAGAGGTAATCCAGATCACTACCGAACACCAGCGTTCTGGAGAGAGGTCATCCAGATCGCTACCGAACACCAGCGTTCTGGAGAGAGGTCGTCCAGATCGCTACCGGACACCAGCGTTCTGGAGAGAGGTCATCCAGATCACTACCGAACACCAGCGTTCTGGAGAGAGGTCATCCAGATCGCTTCCAGACACCAGCGTTCTGGAGAGAGGTCATCCAGATCGCTACCGGACACCAGTGTTCCGGAGAGAGGTCGTCCAGATCACTACCGGACACCAGCGTTCTGGAGAGAGGTCATCCAGATCATTACCGGACACCAGCGTTCTGGAGAGAGGTCGTCCAGATCGCTTCCGGACACCAGCATTCTGGAGAGAGGTAGTCCAGATCGCTACCGAACACCAGCGTTCTGGAGAGAGGTCATCCAGATCGCTACCAGACACCAGCATTCTGGAGAGAGGTAATCCAGATCACTACCGAACACCAGCGTTCTGGAGAGAGGTCATCCAGATCGCTACCGAACACCAGCGTTCTGGAGAGAGGTCGTCCAGATCGCTACCGGACACCAGCGTTCTGGAGAGAGGTCATCCAGATCACTACCGAACACCAGCGTTCTGGAGAGAGGTCATCCAGATCGCTTCCAGACACCAGCGTTCTGGAGAGAGGTCATCCAGATCGCTACCGGACACCAGTGTTCCGGAGAGAGGTCGTCCAGATCACTACCGGACACCAGCGTTCTGGAGAGGGTAACCCAGATCGCTTGCTCTTACAGTGCATTTATTGTTTCCCGGATGACCACCTTTCTCACAAAAATATTGAGGATGACTTTGTAGGGGAAACAGGTGAATGGAGCAGAGAAAAAAATACATGTGTGTAGCAGGAAAAATAAATAAATTGTCATTCACACATTGCAAACATTATTGGCTTTTCAGTCTCTCTAATGGTTTGTTTTATAATATACATATAATCACATATAATCATCGTACTCTTGAAACCCACTCCCCTGAATTTCAGGGAGTAATACCCTTCAGCTGAGGGGCATCTCAGTCTTAGGTGGCCAGTCTCTTTAAATGAAACCCTCTGATGTTGGTTTTCAGGGTTGTCCTTCCCTTGTCTCCTTGCAAAGAGTTTCTGGGCGTTGTGGAAGGTTTGTGTCATCTCATGTCCGTGGGGGATGCAGCCTTAGCTCTCTCTGTGCATCTGTGTGTTGTTCAGTGTGTCCCTGGCGGTTGGACCCCAAGGGAGCAGTGGCATTGGAAAGCCGAGGACCTTGTACAGGACAAGGACAAGGAGTGCAGCGTGTCAAGGTCTTTACAGCATCGTGCTCCAACCCGGAGCGTCGTCCGGGTGGCCCTGACCGGAAAGTCCTCGAACACCGAGCTCCTCTTATCATGGTTCCAGAAACCCTGGGTTCTGGTCTGTGAGCAAAACCATGCTGGCCCATCCCCGGCAGACGGGTAGGAAACGGCACCCAGCTCGCGAGGAAGCTGCACATGGCACCCCAGCCAGACTCCTCAGCTGCCCTGAGTCAGGTGAGCTCTGCTCTCTGCTGTGTTCCCTCTTCCATCCCGCAGAAAGAAAGCCCTATTCCGTTACAGTTGACAAGTCCGAAAGTTTTCTTGCTCGACTCCACTGCGCTGAACGCCCAGCAGCCTGAAGCCACACCCTGGTCTGGCTCTGCCGGACGGCATCCTCATCTCCCCTGAGCCTATCTTCACTACTAAGAACACCTCTTCCTCACGGTGCTGGCATTGTATACTCTTAGAGCTGTTTCCAGTCGGATCAAAGAGTTCATTTTGTCTTCTAGTTTCCATTCTTTTTTGTTTAGAGATTAGATTTAATGGGGGGACATGGGTCCCTAAGAACACAAGGGTTCCCGGCACACATCCCCGCAGCCTGTGAACTCCCTTCGTGGCGCTGTGAGCCCACCACCCAAGTCACACAGCCTTCCGTTACTTAGCTCTTGCTGCTGTGCTTGTTAGAGAGAGGAAGTGACCTCACCGCCAAGCAAACGTCGCCTCTGTCATCTCGGAACATACAGAGAACAATACACTGTGCAGCGTTCACTTGTCTGTATTCGCAAAGTCCAAACCAACACGAGCCGACCTCTCTTTCTCTCCCCTCCAGCCACTCATTTATTTTCTTCTCACAAATGGTGAAACTCCTCAAAAACCCCTTTACTACGTGAAAACACATAAGACTCCCCCCCAAAGATAATCTACTTTATTAAACAGAAATAAAAACAAGAGGTTTTTTTTTCTCTCCCACCTTATTTCACAGGATGATAAATGTAGTTATGTACCTGGGAGCCAAATAATAATAATAATAATAATTAATAATAATAATAATAATAATAATAGTGCGTCCTAATTGATAGAGAGCTACAGGTTCCCAGGAACGTACAGCTCAAGGCCAGAGCATGTTCCTGTGCAGACAGTTCTGTTTCTCTTACCATCCTTGCGCCGATAGCGTTTTTTTTTTACTTGGGTTTTCTTTTTGTTCTGCCGTGAAAGCCTGGGAAACGACCATAATGGGTGATTTCCTCGTGTGCGAGCAGGGAGTGCACGCCCCGCTCCCTGTGGACTGAGAGCAGGGAGTGCGCGCCCCGCTCCCTGTGGACTGAGTGTTGTGACACAAAGGGGACGCAGGAGAGGAGCCACGCGGCTGATGCTGATCTCTGCGGAGCCCCGGTGTCCCAGAGCTGGGATGCCGCTCCCGCCCTGGGGCCCTGCGTTAGCTACACTACTGAACAGCCTGTTCCCGCATCCCTGCCCTTCCCACAGCATCCATCTCTGAAAAGGCACAATGTCCCTCCAGGGAGCTGAGCTTGCCCATTAAATGTCAACAACAACAAAAAAGAAAGAAAGGAAAGAAAAAAAAAAAACAAGAAAAAAAAAACTACTTAGTCCCTAGAACTTCAGAAGCTGATATAATGGTGGATTGTGGCTGTTAGAAAAATATTTACAGGGCTACCCTCAGCAAAGCAGTGGCTTTTCAAGCAAGCTTTGAAAGATAATTTCCTGAAATGAAACTAATTCAACCATCCAAGTGGAAACAGTCTAGACAGAATCCAGGGTATAGTTTACTTGCTATGATTCTTTCATTGCGTGACTGAGTTGTTCTTACGCAGAACACTCAGAGGTGGACCAGAGAGAAGACTGAGGATGGGCCTTTGTTCCAGGCTCTGCCCTTCCCCATCACCCCTGCCCTGTTCCTAACAGCGGGGTGTCCCTGCTCCTCACAGGGTGGGGAGGGGGTCCCTGCTGCTCACAGGGTGGGGAGGGGTCCCTGCTCCTCACAGCAGGGCGGGTCCCTGCTCCTTACAGCCTGGGGGTGGGGGGTGGGGGGGTTCGTGGCTCCTCACAGTGGGGGTTCCCTACTCCTCACAGCCAGGGTTCCTGCTCTGCACAGCAGGGTGGGTCCCTGCTCCTCACAGTGGGGGCTCCCTACTCCTCACACTGGGGGGTTCCTGCTCCTCACACTGGGGGGTCCCTGCTCCTTACAGCCCGGGGGTGGGGAGGGGGGTTTCATGGCTCCTCACAGTGGAGGTTCCCTACTCCTCACAGCTGGGGTCCCTGCTCCTCACACTGGGGGGTCCCTGCTCCTCACACTGGGGGGGTCATTGCTCCTCACAGCTGGGGTCCCTGCTGTGCACAGCAGGGTGGGTCCCTGCTCCTCACAGTGGGGGTCCTTGCTCCTCACAGTGGGGGTCACTGATCCTCACAGTGGGGGTCACTGATCCTCACAGTGGGGGGGTATGTTGGATGGGGAGGTGGATGAAGTTCTGCAGAGTGCAGTTCCCACTGTGGGATAATGAAGATAACGAGGGATTTGGAGGCGGGCAGCACTCTGATGTGCAGTATGAAGAATTGTTCTATTATAGCGCATTCATTTACAGCTAATGTTTTATTGAAAAAGAAATAGAATAATACATACATACAGAAAAATACCCTCATGGTACAAAAATCTGGAATTCAGTGTGAATTCCCCTTGTACCAAGATGTAATTCCTATTCCCAGAGGTAACAATTATTATAATGTCTTTTTCTGTGTGTATGTGTGATAGAGGCAGAGAGAGACAGAGAGAGGGCCAGATAGGGACAGACAGACAGGAAGGGAGAGAGATGAGAAGCATCAGTTCTTCATTGCGGCACCTTAGTTGTTCATTGATTGCTTTCTCATATTTGCCTTGACCGTGGGGCTACAGCAAACTGAGTGACCTCTTGCTAGAGCCAGTGACCTCGGGCTCAAACCAGCGATCTTGGGCTCAAGCTGGTGAGCCTGACTCAAACCAGTTGAGCCCGCACTCAAACTGGTGACCTCAGGGTTTTGAACCTGGGTCCTCCGCGTCCCAGTCCGATGCTCTATCCACTGTGCCACCGCCTGGTCAGGCTATAATGTCTTTACTTGGTGTTATCATATCTTCGTCTGGCTCTTGTTTTAGAACTGGTCATTATGTGGACATGTCTATGGACCAGAACATGCCTCCCCAAAGCAAACCTCTCTGGAATATGGATCATTTTGAGCTCAAGGCCATTGAAAAACAGCAGATCCAGGAAAAGTTCCCCAAACGAGGCACACGTTTTCCTGTGGGAACAGGAAGTTCCGTTGGTCAAAGGTTTCTCCTTAACCCTTCAGCAGGAAGTGGACGACTCTCGACAAGTCTGATCCCAGGAGGCACCACAGACTGAAAAGCTGTGTAATAAACCTTACAAAATGCTCTGGTTTATCACAGTTTTCCTCGTCGTCTCCTCATCCCTGGCCTCTTCTACCCAGAAACACCAAACTCCTTTTTGATTGTTTGTTTGCTTGTCAGAGGATACAGCTGTCCAAGGTCTGACTACCCCCTCAGGTTCTAGGTCTCTGGGTGGCTGGGCATACACACATGAGAGGCGACCATCTGCTTCTCCACTCCTTCTTTTCCCTCTTCTCTCTCTCTCTCTTTCTTTCCATCCCACAGACATGGCTTGATAGGTTCCAGTGCATCGGCCTGGACGCTGAGGATGACTCTGTGCAGCCTTCACCTCAGGTACTAAAAATAGCTTGGTTGTGATCATGGCCCCAGATGGGCAGAGCGTCAGTCCCAGATGGAGGACACAGGGTGGATCCCAGTCAAAGCACCTGCAGGAGTCTGTCTCTCTATCTCCCTTCCTCTCAGTTGGAAAAAAGAAGAAAAAGAAAAAAAAAATTAAAAAGAGAAAGATTGTCATGCATGTGATGTAGAAAATGCCAGAGGTTCCAAAGACTTAAAGAAAAATAAAGATGCAGCCACTGTAGCAAAGGAGGAGCCGAGAAGCTCCAGCCGGAATCCCACTCGCACCGGCTGCAGCAGGTGGCTTTGCGGTCCTTCTCGGGGGAGCCCCAGATGTTTGCATCGACATCTCGGAGAGCCGAACGCTTTCCCATGACCTCTACCACTGCAGGGACCTCTCTTGCTCTAGGAAAGATGACCCGGAGCAAGTCAGAAATCTTAGGACTGATCCAGTGGATGGAAAGGAGGAGGCTTGCTTCGGACTCCGAACCGAGTCTGACTCATCTGTGCAGAGACTGTGATGCCTTCCCCTAAGACAGCACCGGCGAAGCCCAGGGGCCCCCTGCTCAGTGAATGGAACCGCCCCAGCCCACGGGGCCACCACCCCGTGCTCAGTCTGACCCATAATCTGGGGGAGTCGTTCACGAGCTCGCTGGGAAACAGCACAGATCTGGAAACGTGAATTCTCCAGAAGGTGGCTTGGATGCGGTCATGCAAGTTACCACTCATGGGGTCCTTGACTGGCCGGAGGGGTGTGACATGGCCGATGGTGTTTTCTGCAGAGGCTGGGCTTTACTTCGCTGAAGATGGGAACCCTGGGTGGCCTTGTTTTACCAAGTGAGGGACAGGGTCACCTGGAAAATGATCGGCACACAACGCGTCCCTGTTACGACCATTCTTCTATCGCTCACCTTGTCCAGAAACCGGGTGAGAATGACATTCAGACGCTGTTCGCAGCTCCTGGAGACTCGCAGCCCACGTCCAAGGCACTGAAACATTTGATCCCCGAGTCAGCAGTGGGAACACTATCTGCAAATTCCAGCCATGCCGTTCCGTCGATCATCGATGCATACAATTCCCTTTCCTCAGATGTAATTTTGGAACGCAGCAAATTGCCAGAAGGCATAACAATAAATTATCAGTCTTACTGCAAAGAATGGGGTGAACGGAAAGGGAGGGAAAACGGAGGAAAATGGTCCAATAATTCCATTGGAGATGAGGCCCAACTTGAAATTAGCATAACTTTAAATAAATAGCCAAAGAAGACTTCTGAAACCATGAAAACCGGAGCCTCTGGGCTTCGCTGGAGAAGAAGAGATTCTTCTCCAGTTCATCCGTGAGGGTGAGGGTGAGGGTGAGGGTCCCAGCGCCGTCACTGCTGTCAGTGGAAGTGTCAGGAAGGGAGTGGAAGGTGAGTGTGGAGCTTGCAGGGGCTGTTTGGGGCGTGTTGACAGACACTGTGAACGTAGCACGGATGAAGTTCACAGTCAGGGTATGGATGGTAGGAGAGGAGACAGTCCAGCAATCTGTAGTCACAGCGCAGGCAGTGTGTCTGTGGACTGTGTGTTTGTAGGAAGAGGAATAATACACAGGACATTTCTTTCTGGCAAATTCTGCGAGTGTGATCGTTTCAGCTCTGATTGAGCCAAACAGCTTGATCTGTGTGCCTGTGTCGTGTGTGAGATCGCAGCCCCAGCGACAGGAGCAATGCGTGTGGCTGCTCTCCGGACACGCCTTCGTGCACGGCCACGCAGATGCCACGCAGACGCCACGCCTGGGGCGCCTGTAAGTGCCCGGATCCCGAGTTCCAAGCGCCAACTTGCGAGAGGTATCCGACTTGCCTCGGCATCGGTGCTGAACGTAGAGAAAGTCTTCGGGGCAGAACCTTCCATGAAGGAGAGAAGAGAAACACGTGTGCACAGGAACGTTTTCCATTCCGGAGAAATCACCCCTAGGGGCCATGTCGACCACCTGTCCCCCTGTAAGGAGAAGGCTGTTGACACTTGCTGGTTCCATTCCACACATTCAGGGAATGGGAACAACACGGCCATTGTACACGTGGCAGAGACTTCAGAGAGCCACCCCCCACCCCCACCCCCGGGCCAGACAGCATTCCCGCTGTAGCTGGCATGGTGGCTGGGGTTGTTCCAACTGGCCTGGCCTGGCCGCTGGTTCGGAGGCTGTGAAAGGTAATTCACGGCAGAAGGGAATTTGCCAAACTTGAGAAGGAAAAAGCGGTTGCCAAGTGGAACACAGTGACGATGCTATTTATAAGAGCACCGTGACACCTGTTGTTCATTGAAGTATGAGGGAACATGAGCTCTGCTGGCCTGAGCTGTGGTGGTGCCGTGGATAAAGCCTCAACCTGGAACACTGAGGTCACCGGTTCGAAACCCAGGGCTTGCCTGGTAAAGGAACATATGGGAATTGGTGCTTCCTGCTCCTCCCCCCTTCTCTCTCTCTCTCTCTCTCTCCTCTCTCTCTGAAAAATGAATAAATAAAATTTAAAAGAATTTATAGAAAGAAGGAAAGAAAGAAAGAAAGAAAGAAAGAAAGAAAGAAAGAAAGAAAAAAAGAAAGGGACAATGAGCCCTACCAGTGCAGGCTGAAGGCGCAGCAGTGAATTTGCAGTCACAGGTAAGGCAGCGTCAGGAGAGGGTCACCCTGGGTTTCACTCAGGGGTAGCTTCAGAATGTTATACAATTACACATTATTCAGTAACTGTAATTTTAATTTTTAAAATTATTTTGGAAGTCACGTTCTAATCAGCGCCAGGGACGGATGCCAGGCTTGAGACAGGATGGTGATCCCTGTCAGCGTAGGTCCCGTGGTGTCATCTTGACCTTCTCACCCCTGGACTGCTCAATCAGGCTCTCCCCGGATGAAGTGATAGTTCTAGAACGGCCCAGGGGGCAGTCGAGTACTGAGCGTGATGAGAGCTTCTACGCATCAAGCACTCAAACTGGTTTTTAGCTTTACAGATATGCCAGGTTTCGGTTATAAGGAAAACAGTCCAAAGTAAATGTCTGGCTAGCTAGCTTAGAATGGTTAAGAAAATTTATACTTTGCTGTTTGCTTAGTCGTCGTGACTGGGGACAGATCTGAAAGGTGAGTGTGTTAGGAGTTAGTTGTGTGAAATAGGTTTGAAGTATTTAGTCTAGAAAAGCCATGGAAAACTGTCAGAGCGAGGAAGGAAAACCTGCTTTAAGAAAATCAGCGTGCCATTTCCAGACATACTTCATCTGGGTACTTGTAAGGGTTCTCTTTTTTTGTTTTTCATAAATTCAAGTCTTGGATAAAAGTATTGGAAAATGTTTTTGCAAAAAAGTCCTTAACTGAGCATGGTTTACATACAGACCTTGTATTTACCTAGTAGTTTTGAACGAGGGACCTTTGGGCATGCTTATTTTAATTTTGTTTAAAGCCTGGTGCTTTTTGTAACCACTTCCAGTCATTTCATGTACTTATGATTTGAGGGGATAAGACTTTTTTTACCCGCATCAGTGCTTTGTCTCTGGAGTCTTAGCTATTAATCGGCCTTTTTAATGAACACGTCATGTCACGCTGTGGTGTATGCTGAGACAGTCACGGTGCCCATCTGACCGCCGTTACTGGGGGTGACACCCCTCTGTACCTCCACGCCTCGCTGCTCGAGCTGCCCGTTCTGTCTCAGACGGGTCGCCTTCTTATCTTTTTTTTTTTTAAAGATTTTTTTTATTTATTCATTTTAGAGAAGGGGGAAGAAAGAGAGAGAGAGAGAGAAAGGAGAGAGAAGGAGGGTGGAGCAGGAAGCATCAACTCCCATATGTGCCTTGACTGGGCAAGCCCAGGGTTTCAAACCGGAGACCTCAGTGTTCCAGGTCAACGCTTTATCCACTGCGCCACCACAGGTCAGGCACCTTCTTATCTTAAGTGCCTTTTCATTCTAACAGTTCCCTTTTCACCATGCTGTTTCCTGCAGTTATTTAATTAAATAAAAATGCCTAAGGTACTAAAAACAACCAAGCCAACAAGGGACACCATCCAAGTGTCTTCACACTGGAGGGGACTGATAGTTCCGCTTGTGTTCGTGCATTCTGCATCCTCCGTGGAAGACAACTCACGGATGAGCCAATGGCTGCAACACAGCTGAAGAGGCATTTACGAAACGTCACCGTCACCTGGCACGGCTCTGTGCTGATGCGTCTCAACACCTACTGGAACAGCGAAACGGCAGCTGAATTTTCATTTCAAAACTCGTACTCATGGAAAAGATTTAAGAAGCAAATTACTTAGCAGCAGGATTGACTGCCCAGAATAAGAAAAGTCACACAGATGGTTAATAATGCCAATCAGTTCCGTTGTCGTGAGTACAACGCTCAATTTCTGTGCAAGGAATGATAGGATTCCGCCCTCAAATGGCTCCAGAAGTTGACAGATGGCTGACATGTCAAACAGAACTTCTCTATTTAGGTTGATGAGTTCTATGACATCCCCAATAAATATCCTGCGGTAGCATTTGGTAAGATTTGTAAGTCATTGCAGAATGCAAGAAAAGTTTGCCTTCTGCACTTTTCCCTGCCTGGAAACGAGGAAAGGCCTGATGCTTAGTCTTTGTATCTGGAAACTAACAGCTCGACTTGGAGGAGTGGTGTTGGCAGCTGTATTAGTGATGTCTTTTATCAATGGTTGGCTCTACCAAAGGCTTCGTTTCTCTTACAACAAAAACTTTTCTGAGCCTAAACAGGCGGTGGCGCAGCAGATAGAGCATCGGGCTGGGATACAGAGGACCCAGGTTCAAAACCCCGAGGTCACCGGCTTGAATGTGGGCTCATCCAGCTTGACCACAGGGTCTTCAGCTTGAGTGTGGGATCATAGACATGACCCCATGGTCATTGGCTTGAAGCCCAAGGTCGCTGGCTTAAGCCCAAGGTCACTGGCTTAAGCAAGGGGCACATGCTCTGCTATAGCCCCCTGGTCAAGGCGCATAGGAGAAAGCAGTCAATGAGCAACTAAGGTGCCTCAACAAAGACTTGATGCTCCTTATCTCTCTCCCTCCCTGTCTGTCTGTGTGTCTCTCTCTGTCGCAACCTCCCCCCCCCCAAAAAAAAACAACCAACAAAAAACAAAACACTTTTTCTGACAGTATCCTAATGAATGGCTCACTTCACAGATATAGGCCAGTGTCAAAAAATTCTTGAAGATGAAAGAAAAAACACTCTCCTTAGTGCTACAAAACAATGATTACTGTTATTAAAAAAAATACCAATGCATTCAAAAATGTATAAAATCGGTGGGAACCCTTTGGAGAGGATGCCATAAATTTCCTGCTTTATACAGAAATCTGGTGGCTGTGGGAGGGATGAGTTCTCCACAAGGGAATTTGACCAAAAGGGTGAATTGTCGAGGTGCGTTCAGGAAAACAGAAAAGCAGCTATTACAGTGCTTTGAAGATGAAGAATGGATGCAGGAACCAGCTTATTTGTAAGACATGTCCCTCCTGTGAACCAAGCACAAGCTCCGGAGAAAACACTAGCTGTCTTGTCAAGATTCTCACCGTCTCTCAGTTCAGGTGAGAACGGTCTTGGCAGTAAAAAGAAGCAGGATCTTTGGAAAAATCATGCTGCGAAAGGAAATTGTGAAATGTCTTGACCGTTGATTGGTCCTGGGAGTCAGGGAGAAAGAATATTAAGACATCCCAGAATTTCTGGAAGAACTGCAAATCCAAATTAAATAATACATATTTTTTTCTTCTTTTCTTCTTTGTTGGGTCGGCGGTCTTTACATTGCATTTTCTATTAAACTTGAGAGTTTTGCTTTCTTTTTTGGGGGAAAGAAAAGGGTAGGATTTTATGAGCTGCCCATCCGAGCATGTGCTCAAGGTGAGTCTTCTGTCCTTCCCTTGGATAAATTCAGGTCTGCATGCAAGACAAGTGCCCGCCATTTATTACTCAGTGCACGTAGGGTGCGTTCTGCCATCGTTGTCACCTCCCTACACGCATGAGCAAGGTCTCCCACGTGTAACAAGCTTCCGGGACAGGAAAAGCAGCCTCTCCTCTCAGGTGGAACAGTCTCTGTGCTACTCTTGGACCCCACCCGGAGTGGGGGGCTGGTGCTGCAGCCCACTAGCCCGGTTTTACGTTGGAGGGAAGATGCCGTTGTTAATACCTAGTTCCAGATAACGCCTTTGTCTGCTGAAGCTTATGAAAGAGATTAAGAAAGAAACACACATGAACAATCACTTTGTAACAGCTAAGCCTGTAGTAGGAGACGAATTTTTTCTCTCATAAAATAATGTCTTTCGTTCATAAAATGATATCATGGCTGTGTGGGTGCATGTGCACATTACGTTATATATATTTACATATACACGTATAAACAAATACCATATATGATACATAAGTATAAATTACACATATAAATATGTGTAATGCATATATATATATGCGTATACACATATTCTTATCTATATTTGGCTTATATGGTTTGTAGCCTTACTACTCAGCATTATTATTCAAATTTTGATGTTGTCAATCGTTTAAGTTCAAATTAAAGTTTTTATTTAAGTGCACCATGCTTGTGTAAATTAATTTAAAGCAATGAATTTCAATTTTGACTTAAACGAGCTATTTAACTGAAATGTATTGTTGGTATGCGGGTTTTTAATATTTAGGAAAAAGTCAAGAATGAGATGCATTCCAAAAAGACACGCTAAGGAAAGGTACTGAAAATTATTGTCAGTGGTACGTGTTAGTTTCGCGGGTCCCCCGGATTCTCCAGGTTTGGGCAGCTGCCTTTGGTCACTTGGGGCTGGGAGGACACGGTGACAGCCAGTTCCAGCAGAGGGAGTAACCGCTTCTTTGCCTGAGATGGACCCTTAGCTGAACTTCCCCCAGAGGACGTGTCGTCCTGGAAACCATCTATTAGTTCTTGGTCTGCCTGGTTGAAGGTAAGATGAGGATTTTCACCGTTTGTTAATTTGTCCTAGGCGATGTCGTGCCATCTTGCGGACCGGAGTACTGTCATCGAGGCTGTGGCCAGGCCCAAGGTTCTGACACCCAGGGAGGACGAGACCCCTCGCAGCGCCTCTGGCCCCTCCTCCTGACTTAGGCAAAGCGTGGGGCTCCTGCTGTTGTTGGGTTGGGGGGCTGGGGTTCCGGGTTCAAGTTGCACCAACCAGGATGCCACCGCCGTCTCAGTACCAATCTTCAACCTCGCCGCCAAGGCCGGCCATGTCTGTCTGTGCCTGGCTCAGGCTCTACTGTTCGAGATCACCACCATCACGTGTCTCTCATCAGCGGGGTGCAGGGGATAGCACCCAGAACCTTCCAACTGAGGGTGCTCCAGACACATGTCATGTTCCCGTAAATGCGTGTTTGATGAGGCCAACCCACCCTCCCTTACCAACACCGAACACCAAACAGCATGAAAGCTCCTCTCGCTCATCCCTTGCAGAGCCCTGGAGAACTGCTCAGTGGCAGCGCTTGGAAGGTGGGTGAGGGTGGCACTTGGAACTGCCTGGAAAGTGGCAGAGGGACCTGGGTCCTCACTGTCCCCTGGCACATTCTCACTAACCCCCAGTGGCCTTTTGACAGGTGCCTCCTGCAAGTCACGTCTTCATGGGGGCGGAGGGGGGACTGAGTTGATCTGGGGACTTTCTGGGGACTTTCCACCCCCGCGGTTGGCGTGTGAACCTGCCCCCCACTGTAATGTCTTCCCTGGGGACTGTGCTCCCCATTGTGACCCTTTGTGTCACCAACAGCCTGTGGATAGCTCAGGGGTTTCGGGCCTCTCTGGAATATTAGGCAGAGTGTCTGGCAGGAGTGGGGGGACAGTCCTCGTCCCCCACTTCAAGAACACTCTTCTTTCCCATCTACTTCTTCGACCCAAGTCACGTCGCGAGTTCACGTGAAAGCTAAACACGAACCTTCTCTCCTCCAGAGGCACCTTATGGCCAAACGTGGGACCGTGACCCTCAACGACAACGCACGCGTCTGTGTTACTCGTAACGACAACGGGCGTCGCTCGGTGTGCACTGAACCCTCACCTTTTAGATCGGCTCTTACCGCAGCCCCCGGCCAGGATGGCCTTAGCCCACCCCCCCGACATTATTAGTCATGTGACCCTACCCCCACTAAGGAAGCCATGTGGCCACCCAGTCATCAAAGGGGACGTTCTCGCGGTCTGACTGGCACAGCCGCAAGGCGGCTCGGCCCGGGCACTAGCTTCTCTTCTGCTGGTTCTTTCTGTGGTTGCAGGCCGGTAGATCTAAGGGGCATTTTTTTTCTGGTTGAACTCCCCGCACACCCACCTGCCCAGAACATTGCCCGCGTCAGGGGATCGTGCTGGGACAACCTGGGAGAGCTGGAACACTTTGTGCCTGGTGACGTCCAGCTCCTCAGGGTTCCTACCAGGGCATCCCCACTGGCCCTGTGGGTAGCAGCTCAGCCCCGTGTTCCCAGGCCCCTCTGTCCCGTCTGGACGTGGTCCAGGCAGCCTGACAGCTGTGACAGGATTCCTTGTCCCCCCGAGCCACTGTCTCTCTGAAGTCCGGCCATCATCACCACCAAGCCAGTCCACTGCCTCACTGTGCTTTTGGGAGGTCCTGCTAAGGATTCCCTGGGGCCTTATCATTTTCTCATCACGTTGCACTTTCCTCCTTGCCTGAAACCCCTTCTTGCATTTTTCCACGAGCGCCTCCCAGAGGTCACGCTGCACGGCGGCCAGGATGAAGGCAGGAGTCGCAGTCCCGAGTCTGACCAGGCGGTGCCGGCTTCAGCGTGGACTCATCTGGTTTGAGCAAGGCTCACCAGCCTAAGCCCAAGGTCACTGGTTTGAGCAAGGGGTCACTTACTCTGCTCTAGCCCCCCCCCCCAGGTCAAGGCACATATGAGAAAGCAATCAATGAACAACTAAGGTGTTGCAATGAGAAACTGATGATTGATGCTTCTCATCTCTCTCCGTTCCTGTCTGTCTGTCCCTATCTGTCCCTCTCTTTGTGTCTCTCTGTCTCTGTCACACACACACACACACACACACACACACACACACACACACACAGAGAGAGAGAATAGCAGTCCCAACCCTGGGGGAATTTCCTCAGTAAAGAGGAGACAAGGTATGCGACATCCCCGGGCTGATGAAACCCGCCCTGCCCTAGTTGAAGTGGGCACAAGCCTGCCAGCGAGGGGAAGGTTTGTTCCTTCACAGACATCACGTCTTACGGCCTCTTATTTGTTTTAAGTGACGGCCCGAGACCGAAGACTGAACAGCCCCTTGCTGCATGAGCAGAGTACATGAAGGTGCTCGGGGCCTCTTCCCGCTGGAGGCAGGGCGGGCTCCCCGCGCAGCCGGACGCCCCACGCTGCTGAACCACACCGCCCGGGGCACCTGCCGGCGCTGCCCCGGGGCCAGCACGATTCTGCGGCCCTCCAGCCACTGAAGAAAGTGTTCAGAGAGGCCACCCGGGTGCTGCTGAAAGGGGCCGCCACGCGTGCCCGGGGCCACTGCGGATGAAATAGAGGGGCGGCCTGCAGGCCTGCAGAGATAGAGCTCCCCATGCGCCCCTCTTTCCGCGTCCTCCCTCGGGTCACCGGGGTGGGCGGGGCCACGGGAGTCCTGGTGGGCGGGGCCAGGGAGTCTGGGTGGGCGGGGCCAGGGAATCCTGGTGGGCGGGACCAGGGAGTCTGGGTGGGCGGGGCCAGGGAGTCCGGGTGGGCGGGGCCAAGGGAGTCATGGTGGGCGGGGCCAGGGAGTCCGGGTGGGCAGGGCCAGGGAGTCCAGATTGCCTCTGTAGCTCACTGATCACACTATGTATCCTTTGATGAAATACACGGCTCACAAAAATGCGGGGGTCAGGGAACGCACAGAGACTCCAGCAGGTCCAGCCTTTTGTCGAGTGCATTTTCATCAATGAAAGAAAAGTGGGCTTTGCACCTCATTTGCTTTGATTTGTCGTTTGCTTTTCTGATGTTCTTGCTTAATTAAAAAAAAAGCGCCAATGTTTCTTTTTTTAATCACTTCATATTCCTTTTGAAATATCCTTTAATTTTTGTGAGCAGTCTAATTTGACGCCACGTGATAAATCATGTTTTTCCAAAGATAGCTTCCATAATATTCTCATTGCACATTAAAAAAATAATAATAATAAAGTGAATCTGACATGTCTCTCAACAAGAGATTGAATTTATGTTTCCTGTCCTTGAACAACGGTAGGCTAGTAAAAGCAAGAGAGATGTGGTGCGACTTTTCAGACTAAATCGTAAATGTAATATTTTTTAATGTTCTGCCCGGTAGACTTTTTATTCGGCCACTGGGCCACAAAGAAGGCCAAGCAGTCTGGAGCCGCCTGAATGGAGCTTCGAAATTCCAGCCCCCTGACTACGACCTCAGCTGTTAGCCGCCACCTGCCTGCTGCTCACACCACCGCCCAAATTGCCCACTTGTAAGCGAAACAGAGGGTCGTTATTGCTCTAAGCCACTCAGATGTGAATGTGTATTTTTCTTTTTTTTCATGGAAATAAATAACTAGCAGAGATTTTGGTACTGGGAGTGGCATATTTCCATAACCCCAAAACTTAAAAAAAGTGTCACCCACTCCGTCACTATGATAGGTGATGATGCCCAAAGGAATTTATAGAAAATTATTCACAACTATCTAAGGAGACTTCAGGACAGTGTATTCAGTGAGGGCTTAAGGCAAAGCAACATTTTTCCACAGGTTGAAAGGAGAAGACCCCTTAACGTGTAGTGGTGGCGAGTGGACACCACCACCCCTTGTATCAGGACGGACCGCAGAAAGGGCACTAGTGAGCTCCCTGAGGTCGGCAAGAACACTTTGAAACAGAGTAGCAGCTGGCTCACTGGCTTCTTCTAGCTGTCCGTGGCCAGGTGAGGGTGCAGAGAGACTGTTGTTCTGAGCTCCCACCACTCACCTCACGACAGCCGAGAAGTCAAGTGACACAGGCTTAGGGGAAGAAAAGCAACCTGATTAATAAAACCAGCAAAGCCAGAAGAGGGTCCTGATGAGCCATGTTCAGATAGGACAGAATTCAGGCTTCTGGTATGTGAAGAGAAGAGGGGAGTGGGTGTGGTTTGAGGTCAGGAGGCCCCCTGGCCTGCGCAAGGGTTGAGGAGGATGTGAAACTTCTGTTCTCTGTCAACAAACTCCGGTTGCCGTGGTTACAGTCACAGTGTTTCCATAAATCGTTGACAAAACATTGGTTTAGTTTGTGTACACACATCCTTATCTCCTTGGCAGATGTAGTGTCAAACATGGAGGTTGTTTTAGTGATTTCCCAGCTACCAGCTAATTTTTCTAATCGTGAGCATACCTCTCTGCAGAGCTAAGCAGATGTTCCCAAACAGAAATGCTATATGGGAACTGGGCAGGCTTGGACAAGAACGACTGATCATGTTATCCTATTGTAAGATAAGCTTTAAAAAAAGAAGTGATAATTTTTTTTTTAAAGCAGACATTCAAGGAAATATATACAAACCAGGACTTAGTGGGTTGGAAATTAAGTCAGAAAACTGTTTTTTTCATTCCCAGGTGGTCAAGATGGCAAACTAGTCTGAAATTAAGAAATGACGCCCAGGTAAAAATCCCGTTCAGGGTAGTCCTGTGAGACTCTCAGAGACCTCTTAAAAATCCCTTTAAAAACTGTGACTTTGTAGAGCCTTTTCATTGTCCCCCAGAGAGATTCAAGGGCACGTCTCACAAACGTGATGAAACAGTAAGTCTTCTAGGCATCTCAAGGCTGTTATTCCTTTTTTTTCCTTTTTTTTTTTTTTTTACAGAGACAGAGAGAGTGTCAGAGAGGGATAGATAGGGACAGACAGAGGAACAGAGAGAGATGAGAAGCATCAACCATCAGTTTTTCTTTTTTTTTTTAAGATTTTTTTTATTTATTCATTATAGTGAGGGGGGAGAGAGAGAGAGAGAAGGGGGGAGGAGCAGGAAGCATCAACTCCCATATGTGCCTTGACCAGGCAAGCCCAGGGTTTTGAACCGGCAACCTCAGCGTTTCCAGGTTGACACTCTATCCACTGTACCACCACAGGTCAGGCTGTTATTCCAAAGACATTGCAGACAGAGCAGAGGGTAGAGAAGGGGCGACCTTCAATTTTGGGTGTGGCTCTTGTCTACGGAGTAAATTGTATAAATCAATAGGCAAAAAGGCTAAAAGTTTTTGAAGAAATTGTGCCAGCTTGGACCGGAAATATCAGAAAGAATACAAAATTAAAAAAAAATGCCCTGGATTCCCAAGTAGCTGTGGACAAAAAGCAGGCAGAGAAAACTACGTACTACACATTGTTTCTTACGGAGGAGAAAGAAGACTCAGAGACCAGAGCCAGCAATGAGCAGAACGATGGCCAGCTACCAAATCCGAGCCCGGATAGAGGAACTGGTGACATACGTCTCCCTGAATTTCAGAATCCCCTTCCCTTTTGAATGAGAGTATTTACAGAAGTTATCCTATCCTTTTTGAGTATCTGCACTGTCTGTGTGGTGGGGAAAACGTATCGTTTTTTAGGCCTTGTTTGTTTAGATCAATAGAAATGGCACTTAGGAGCTATCTGAATAAGGGTGCCAGAAGTTCCCTCCACAGCTGGACCCCGCTGGACGACGGATGCTGGACCTCGGGGTGGGAGGGGAGAGTGTGCTCTGCCCACGGCGAGGTCCTGCAATGAGCCACGGCGTCCGCCTGGGGCGAGGTCCTGCGATGTGTCAGAGAGCCCGCCCGTGGCCAGGTCCTGCAATGAGCCACGGCGTCCGCCCCGGGCCAGGTCCTGCAATGAGCCACGGCGCCGCCTGCTGGTTCCGGGACACTTGCTCTCGCAGTGCAACCACCAAGGGGAAGCCACGTGACTCAGGACGCGGCCCGGGTGGAAGGGAACTGTAACTCCCGCTCCATCACAGTACCCCTGACAGGCGGCATCTCCCCGCCAGCCACGCGAGTCAGGCTCCTTGTCTGTGGGCCCTCCAGCCCCCAAGTGTCATCCCAGGGGGTTCTGCCTGAGGGCCGGAGAAGTGCAGCCCTGCTGGACCGGTCCAAGTTAGGGAACTGTGGGGAAAATAAAGGACTTTGTCATTAGAACTCATAACGTGTTTGGATATCTGTCATGTAGGTAGAACATACAGGTCTTTTTTTCTTTATTTTTTTTTCTTTTCCAAGTGAGAGGGAGGGAGACAAGAGAAACAGACTCCCACATGCGCCCCGACCAGGATCCACCGAGCAACCTCCGTCTGGGTCCGATGCTCTACCCATCTAGGGCCATGCTCACAACTGAGCTACATTTAGTGCCTGAGATGAAGGCTGCACGGAGCCATCCTCAGCACCCGGGGCCATGTGCTCGAACCAAAGAGCCATGGTTGTGGCAAGGGAAGAGGGGGAAAGAGAGAAAGGAGAGGGAGAAAGTAGGAGAAGCAGGTGGGCGCTTCTCCTGTGTGCTCTGACCGGGAATCGAACCAGGGACCTCCACATGCCAGGCCAATACTTTACTATTGAGCTAACTGGCCAGGGCCTCGGATTTTCTGAGACCTGAAAATCATTTGGTAATTCATCCAAAATGGAAAAGAAAAAAAAAGAGAAATTTTTCTTCAAATTAAATTTTTTTTACAGCTGTGAGGTGTTCTTTCAGTTCTATCTTTTAGCGATAGTAACTCTTTTTTTTTTTTGTATTTTTCTGAAGCTGGAAACGGGGAGAGACAGTCAGACAGACTCCCGCATGCGCCCGACTGGGATCCACCCTGCACGCCCACCAGGGGGCGACGCTCTTCCCACCAGGGGGTGATGCTCTGCCCCTCCGGGGCGTCGCTCTGCCGCGACCAGAGCCACTCTAGCGCCTGGGGCAGAGGCCAAGGAGCCATCCCCAGCACCCGGGCCATCTTTGCTCAAATGGAGCCTTGGCTGCAGGAGGGGAAGAGAGAGACAGAGAGGAAGGAGAGGGGGAGGGGTGGAGAGGCAGATGGGCGCCTCTCCTGTGTGCCCTGGCCGGGAATCGAACCCGGGACTTCCGCATGCCAGGCGGATGCTCTACCACTGAGCCAACCGGCCAGGGCCCCTTTTCAAGATACTGATTACAACAATTTCTTATCAAAGTGAAATTAGTTCCATCTCTTTGAGGAGCCTGGACATGATGTCTATTAACTTTAAATATAGTGCTTTGAATGCAAGAACCGGATGACACTAAAAAAGCAGATGTCCCACGTGTTCCATTTTTAGATATCTTAATATTGTTAGTGTACATCTGATGATTTCAAGAAAACAATTGCACTTTCCAAAATAACCCTGCAACTTTGGGCTTTTAACTATAAGAAGGCAGCTTGACTATAATCAACCAAACAAAGGGGCCTGGTTTTTCTCTGGGGTAACGACAATATTATCGACTATTAGTTCCCACCTGCTGCCCGACAGGCACTGCATGCTGAAAAAGTTGAAGGGCGTTTCAATAAGATTCTCTGAAATGAAAGCATCAACCAGTACACATCTTGTCTTGTTAGAGTATTCAGGAGTCTAGAAGAAAAATAAATCTATTGTTCTCTGAAACAGTGAGAATGCCAGGTTTTCCGTGGTGTTTGGGATTGCGAAGATGATGAATTCTACAAATTATATAATTCGGTAAAAAGACCCACTGGTTCAATTGTGTAGCTTTATTTTTATTGACTATATTCAATTTCATTGAGTTAATTGAGTTTGGTTTCATTAGCGCCAGCTGCTAAACATTCTTCAATATTGATTTCCTTCCAAATATAAAAGAAGTTCTTGGCAAATCCACTTTTTTTTAAAAAAAAAAGTTATGAAAGGGAGTAAATAAATCTGTATTGAAAATAGTCTGTGAGGATTCTGTTTGCAAACTGGGTGAAACTTCAAACTGTAACTGGAAACTTAGATTTAATAAGGTTGAGAAAAATGGCATTTGAGAGAGGTTTAGAACATGGCACCCCCGAATACGCTACTTCGGCATAATGATTATTTTGAGCTGAAGGCAATCAAGCCCCAAGGGACTCAAGAAACAGAGTCCCACCTAACAGCCTAAGAGAAAGTACTTATTTATGTTCTTATTTGTGGGAGCAATCTACGTCCGTAAAGGAAGCTTCCGTGGCATTCTTGTGCCAGGAACAGAGCTAATACCAGAGATCACTGCTACGCCTGAGTGACTTGTCAACAGGGCGGGCAGCCCTTGTCTGCCTGGCATTTCCTCCTGTGGCCTCTCCGTGACTTCCCTCTCTTGCTCAGCCCCCCAACAGCTCTGACCCTTCCTCTTTTTTCTAGTTCAGGAGGGTATATACGTCTCACTTCTGTGGCCACCGTTCGAGTCCTGTGTCTTTGTGGGGTTCCCATGGATACATATGTCATTAGAGTTGTTTATTGTTCTCCTGTTAATCTGATTTATGTCAATTATATTCTCTAAGACCAGCCTCCCACCCTAGAGGTGTCGAATAAAAACTCCTCTCTCCTACACACTACATTGCAAAGCCCTCACCTGGGGAGACAGAACAACAAATAATCCCCTTGAGAATGCCTAACTCTTCTATCCCCTCCTGGTAATTTCTGTGTGGAAAAGGACAGAATAACAATGTTTCATTTCAAAGGCTTTTTCATGAAGAAAAGTCAATTAATGAGATACTATTTTTGTTATGGAAAATATGAGACTTTTTATTGTTTATTTATTGAATTCTTTTTAGAAAGCAGAGAGAGAGAAAGGAGAGGAGGAGTGGGAAGCATCAACTTGTAGCAGTTGCTTCTCATATGTGCCTTGGACCGGGCAAGCCCAGGGTTTTGAACCAGAGACCTCCCCATTCCAGGTCAATGCTTAAAATGTAGTGTTTCACATTTCTGATGTAAGTTTTTTAAAATAGTTAATGATTAAGAAATGCCTACTGATAACTTCCAGCATAAAAAATTTAAGATTTGCATTTTTAATGATTGTCTTAAATATTTAATTTATGTTACAATCAATCTTCACTTTTACCTTCACCTTTATTTTTATCACAACTTATAGATTTATGTTGCTTGTATTATTTCATTGATTTGAAACCTACTGGGACTTAATTTTTACCTATGATTTTTAAAAACATTATCTGGCAGAATGTCTCTCATAAGATTTTTAGAAAGGAAATCATGACATTTCAGTTCATGTGATACAAATAAAATGTGTTGATAGTTATTTTTATTTTTATTTTTTTGTACTTTTCTGAAGCTGGAAACGGGGAGACAGTCAGAAAGACACCCGCATGCGCCCGACTGGGATCCACCCGGCATGCCCACCAGGGGGCAATGCTCTGCCCATCCGGGGCGTTGCTCTGTCACGACCAGAGCCACTCTAGCGCCTGGGGCAGAGGCCATGGAGCCATCCCCAGCGCCTGGGCCATCTTTGCTCCAATGGAGCCTTGGCTGCAGGAGGGGAAGAGAGAGACAGAGAAGAAGGAGAGGGGAATGGAGAAGCAGATGGGCACTTCTCCTGTGTGCCCTGGCCGGGAATCGAACCTGGGACTCCTGCACGCCAGGCTGACGCTCTACCACTGAGCCAACCAGCCAGGGTCTGATAGTTATTTTTCACTTTATATAAGCTCATTATAGAAACAGAAACCATCATATTTAGAGAAGAAACAAGAATTTCTTATTTTCTTTTTATCTCCTTTTCATTATGATATCCTTCAACTACATCTAACTTCCTGGCTAACATATGAATTTCAGAATTTGCAAAATTAAAAATAGAGTTAAAGGGATAGGTAGAAAGAAAGAATATGTGAAAATTATTTTTATTATATGAATTATTATGACACTACTTTTCATATTTTATAGGAACACAGAGACTGTAAATTTTACATTGACCCAGAATTATAACTCGCTCTTTTTTTTTGTAAGGAAGTGGGCCACAATATTTCTTTAGGATATTTTGGGACTTTCTTTAAAAGTTAAAATTAAACAGAATGAACAGAACATGTTTAATTATTCTTGAAAAACCCAGCAAATGTATAGGATTCATTTTTAAATATACTTTAATGAAATACCTGTGTACTTAGCTTTGAGTTCTTTAAAGAATTGTGGTAGTTACTAAACATTTCTAATAGAAAAAAATATATATGGAGAATTGCTGAATAAGACTTCTGTCTTACTTGCACATAACAGCAATTTAGTCCTGTTGGATAGGGATATCAAGAAGAAAGGATGCTGTAAGATCTTGGAAACAAGGCTATTTTACCGGGGTAGTGTTGAAGCAACATACCTCGAGTGTGCTGGCAACCATCAGTGACAGTCTCTGTCAGTGTGCTAAGCACCACGGACTGCGTGCCACCAGCCGTCGGTGAGCCCGTACTGGGCTCCTGAGTGGCATGGGAGTGCATCTTGTGTGTCCAGGTGTTGGCGAGATTTCCAGCTAACCAAGAGGAGTAACAGGTTAGCCTTCACAAGGTGCCACTCTGGGCACTTAAAATAGATTCTCTTTAATCCTCACAACAATCTTACAAGGTAAATGTCATCATCAAAATCACTTTTCGTTGCAGACATTAAAATTATTGTGACTATTAAGGAACTTGCCCAAAGTCCGAGGTGGTCAGGGCCAGGATTAAAACCCATTTCTTCTCTGATTAAAAGCCTGTGTTCTTTCTTCTACACCCTGCTTCTTTCATACAATCATGATGATGAGGAAGAGGAGGAGAGGATGAGGATGAGGATGAGGATGATAACAGTTACAATTTTGTAATGCTTGATATTAATTATAGTGCTGAGTGCTTTGTGTAGTTTTTCTACATTATCCTCTAGGGTACTTTTGTAATAATTAAAGATTTAAGTTTGTTTTTGTTTTTTTAAATTGAAATCCTCTTATAAAGGAAAAAGATCAAAAGGTAAAGTAATTTTTTCTAAACCATGCAGCTCCTAAGTGGAGTAGTTAGAATTTGAACTATGACATTCTGGGGTCTCAGCTAAATCCTTTAGCCTTTACACAGAGTTGATTTCCAGCTGAGGCTTAGAGAAGGGATGGAAGGAAGCCAAATGCATTTATACAAGATAGCTTTCTCTTTTAAAATAGCTCTCACTTCTCAAATAGATTCTGTAGTCACGAAGTGCAAAGTGATCCGGTGGCAATGTTGTTTTCTTTTCTTTTGTTTATTTGTTTCCTATCTGCTTGTGCACATTCGGGTCCCTTATTCAGAAGTAAGGCATTCAGGGATGTAGCTGGAGTTGTCTAAAAAAAATTGGAGAAAAAGAATGGGAGGGACAGAAACAGACAGACAGACAGAGGAAAAAGATACTGTTCTAATGAGATCTTTCTTTCTCCCAATTTTTTATTTATTTTGTTATTAGACATAACCTATGCGATAGCTTTTCAGTGCTACAATTAAACACACATTAACTGCAAGTAAAAAAAAACAAATTGCCTGACCAGGCGGTGGCACAGTGGGTAGAGCGTCAAACTGGGATGTGGAGGACCCAGGTTTGAGACCCAGAGATCGCCAGCTTGAGCGTGGGCTCATCTGGTTTGAACAAGGCTCACCAGCTTGAGCCCAAGGTCGTTATCTCGAGCAAAGGGTCACACTGTCTGCTGTAGCTCCCTGGTCAGGGCACAAATGAGAAATCAATCAATAAACAACTAAGGAACCGCAACGAAGAATTGATGTTTCTTATCTCTCTCCCTTCCTGTCTGTCTGTCCCTATCTGTCCCTCTCTCTAACTCTCTCTGTCTCTGCCACAAAAATAAAATATATAAAATAAATAAAATAAATAAAAATTCAAATACTGGAAAGATGAACAAGTATTTGCTGAAAATCGATCACAGGACAAGCACTGCATTTTAAGTCCAGTCAATACTCATGCCATGTCTAGGAGGCAGCATGATTTTCTGTACTTGGAGTTGAGCAGACGAACTCATATTAAAGATGTTATTCACTGCTTCATGTAAGGTAGATGTATATGGAAGAGGGTGGGATGATAGCCAGGTTTCTCGTATTTCAAATCCCCAGATCGACCTTCATCTACCTGGACGATATGACGTCAACCCAAAAGACTCTTAAACGTTTAAATAACGAATCCTTCCTATTTTGCCTTTTGAAAAGAGGAATGCCCTTCTCATAAAGGTACATTATTTTTTAAACCACATGATCTGACCCAAGGTTTATTTTATTTTCTACAAAATAGGATTCTCACATTGGACACTGTTCCCATAACTAAATAACATCCATGTGCCACATGCGTTCCTCAGCTCCTGAGAGATGTCCAACGGTGGGTGACATGTTCGAGTCCCAGGCCTCTCTTCCCCAGCTTGGCCAATCATAGAGATGCGTGTCGCCACATGACTCCATATGATCTCTTAAGCATACATATATGTCTGATTTGTATATTCTAAGATTGGGTAAATTTTTTGAACTTAAAAAAATAAACAACTGCATTCTAAAAAAGAATTACCAAAAGAAGCATGTTAACTCCGCAACTTTCAACAGGTTCTATTTAAACTGGTAATGTTACCAAAATCAAAATAGCAAACAAAAACAGCTTTGCGTGCTTGCCCACTTTAACAGTAGCCGTTAAAAAGGGAGACCTGTAGCACTGCTTCCATTATTTGGAGCCATGCAGGCAAACAAACATTGAATATTAAGCTAAAAAGTTAAAAAGGAAAGTCTTCAAATTTAAGGAAAATGCCTATTCAAGCCTTTGATATGCTTCTTTTCATGTACATGAGAAAACAAAGAGAATTTTTAAAAAGTTTTTATTTATTGATTTTAGAGAGAGAAAACAGTAGAGCTAGAGAGAGAGAGACAGGAACATCAATCTGTCCTGTCTGTTCCTTGACCAAGGATTGAACCGGCAACCTCTGTGCATCAGGACGACGCTCCAACTGACTGAGCTAACTGGCCAGGGCAAGAGAATTGTCTTAATTTAGAAGAAACCATGTCTTTCTTCAAGTGTGATCTCCTGTCTCATCTTTATTTTGACGGCATACCCATCACACTACAATATTTCATCTGCACTGAGCCAGTGTTGGTCAACGTGGCTTCCCATGAGTCCCTGTGGATCCCAACGCACACATCCTGCCCATCATTTCCTTAAGTGTTTGCGCAGCCCTCTGAGTCTTACCGCTGTAATTGAGCCGGGGAATTGCAGGTCTCCAAAGAGGATTATATACACACAATTCCATTTTACTGCACGGTTCTCAATCCATAGCCGGTGATTATATATAGAAGGTAAGATGACTATTGACTATTGAGACAACAACATCAACTTTGACTCCAACACCAATGACACAGATAGATGGATGTGTCACCATAGAGAGGTTGTGCTTACTCTGCGGTGCCATCCTGAAGGCTCATGCCACTCTAGGAATGTTAAATATGGGATCCGTGACATCAGACAGAGGGAGCAGAGGAGGCAAGACCAGAGGAGTCCTGCACTCATGAGGAAGCAGCCTGCGTCACGGGTGTAACAGGGACACCTTTAAAGCTTTTCACATAGTTATTTTATCTTGTCTTTTCAAAATTATGACTCTATTTATTCACACTGAATGTCAAAACAACAATTAGAATAACTTACTTATTAATAACATATTGACTTATTTTAAAGCTTGGACAAAGCTGTTGGCTACCACAAGTTCTGTTCAAATTTAAGAAGTCTATAACAGCCCGGCTGGTGGTTCAGTGGATAGAGCATTGGCTGGGTGTATAGACATCCTGGTTTTGATTCCCAGTCAGGGCACACAGGAAAAGCACCCATCTGCTTCTCCCCTCACTCTCTCCTCCTTCTCTCCCTCTTTCCTTCTCACAGCCAGTGGCTCGATTGGTTTGAATGTGTCCTGGGGTGCTGAGGATAGCTCCACTGGAGTGCAACAGCCTCAGGCACTAAAAATAGCTTGGTATTCGAGCATTGGCCCTAGCTGGGTTTGCCAGGTGGATCTTGGTCAGGGCACATGTGGGAGTCTGCCTCACTATTTCCCCTCCTCTCACCTGAAAAAGAAAATAAGTCTATAGGACAACAGAAAATCATTCCTAGCAAGGCATTTGCAGTTTGGTCTTCAAAAGCTGTAAAGCAGGGATCTCAAACTCGTGGCCCGCGGGCCGCATGCGGCCCGCCGAACAATTTTGTGCAGCCCGCAGACTAATCCACGAAGTTCAAAATATTTTGGATAAAATTAAGTAAGCCTAGGGGCCTACTTGTATTTTTCATTTCTCTAGCATCCTAGCTAGATATTAGCTTAGTTAACAGCAGTTGTGATGCGAACTACAGTTTCTGGTCGTTTTGTGACACTGAGTAAACTGCATGTACGATTGTGCTTGTTGTACTGATTTTTTTTTGTTTTCAACTGCAGTGAGAAAAGTGTTGCGTAACAGTTGCCTTTTGTAGACCTAGTGCGGCCCGCCGAACGGCTGTGATCTTGCTCTGCGGCCCACATGCTGAGTTGAGTTTGAGACCCCTGCTGTAAAGCATGACAAAAATGTGTAAAAAGATATTATAATTGAAAACCACTCGTATCTATTGTTTTCAAATCCCACATATGTGAGACAGCAGGAATCAAAACACCTTCCTTCAAATTTCTCACGCCACTCGTATTTCACAGAAGCGCTTGAGGACTTAGAGAGGTCTACCACCTGCACGGAGTACAGACGACAGGAAGCCCCGTGGAACCAACGCCCGTGGAGTTCGTCCCCAAGCGCAGGGCATGACCCGGGCTCACACACCTGCCACACGTGGGGCGCGCAGACAGGCGCAGGAGGGCTCAGGGACACACACGTGGATGAGGAGGTTGATGGTCAGGCACCAGAGTCCCACGGGTACTGATTTCTGAAGGGGCCTCTGCAAATCTTCACTCTCTTCGATGGGGCAGAGGCTGCCACTCACGAGTATTTATGTGGTGGCACTGTCTTCTGATCGACTTGCCAAACCTCCGTTTCGAGCACCACGTTGTCCAAGGCGCGGCTGTGCAGCCCACGCGTTTCCCAAACGCTGCGGGAGGCGGGCGCTCTTTTCCTTTGACCGGCCGTACTGCGTGGAGAGGTAAACATCTTTTGGTTTGTTTGTTTTTTATCTGCCCAGAAACTAAGTAAACTACTAGCTGGGAGCCTGATTTTATTTCTGTCGGTATGTGCTCGTATTCCTGTGCGATTTCCCAGAATAACGCCAACTGTTAATAAGGGGCCTGGTGACTCCGCCCCGCCACGGGCTGGGCCGCAGTCTTAGCTTCCTAATAGTTCCACGTGCAGGTTTTCAACAGAGAAACCGCTGTTCTGGGGTCTGTGGTATGTTTTAATCGTTATCCAATTGGTGTCTGAGTCATTGGGCCTCGTGTATTTGAGAAAAAAATTTTTTTTCTTTTAAACCTGATTGCTTTGACAAGTAGTTTTTTGTTAGTTAAAGGATGAGGACAAGCTATCCAGCTGCTAGCAACTTCCAGAAATTCATAATTAACCCTTCAAATATCTTTCCTTAGGTCTTATCCTCTCAAACTGTCTGTGTAAATGGGAAAATTGTGTTCACAAGATGTGAAAGTCCTAAAAGACATCTTCATTGCCAAGAGTGAAATTTTTTTTTTTAATTTTTTTCTTTTTTTTATAGAGACAGAGAGAGAGAGTCAGAGAGAGGGATAGATAGGGACAGACAGACAGGAACAGAGAGATGAGAAGCATCAATCATTAGTTTTTCGTTGCACATTGTGACACCTTAGTTGTTCATTGATTGCTTTCTCACCTGTGCCTTGACCGCGGGTCTTCAGCAGACGGAGCAACCCCTTGCTCGAGCCAGCAACCTTGGGTCCAAGCTGGTTATCTTTTGCTCAAACCAGATGAGCCCGCGCTCAAGCCGGCAACCTCGGGGTCTCGAACCTGGGTCCTTGGCATCCCAGTCCGACGCTCCATCCACTGCGCCACCGCCTGGTCAGGTGCCAAGAGTGAAATTTAAAAAGAGACAGCTAACACTCTGCGGCAAAAGCTGTCCTGCCCACCCCCAACACACAAAAACATTTAGAAACCATAGAAAAAAAATCTGAGATTCTATTAAACTGCCAAAATAAAGTTTTATGGAAGTGTTTGTTTTTAAGAGGAGTTTCAAGAGAATAGGATATTTAAATAAGACAGACTACTATCCAAAGGGGGGGGGGAAACCCACCCAAAGCTATTTCTTAAGTTGGCAGCAATAATTCAAAGAAATTGAGCTAAACAGAGTGTGATCTGTATGCAATTATACAAAACCCTAATAGGATGAAACGCCTGTAATGAAATTTAAGTCTCCCCATCTCTCGGCCATGAAATAGGTGAAATTAACATAAGAATACTTTGAATGGGTTTATTGTCTGGTTCAGAACGAAAACAGAAAACTTTCCAATCCAGAAGGCAAAGTGGACACTGTCATTAGCTGCTGCGTCTACCATGACTGAAGAGAAACCGTTTGGATGATGACTCTTCCAACAGGTGCTTTTTGTCAGAACTAAACCAAGCTGTTTAACAAGCTCTTCTCTTCTCTGTCCTGCCTGGTTCTTCTCTTGTGTGTGCTGAAGTTGAGCAAAGATGACCCTTCACATCTTCCTCCTGAGAGCAGAGAAGCAAGAAACGGAGTGATAAAAGCAAGTCTGAAAATAGAAGGGGTCCTAAGAGCCTTTTCACTGGTGGATGACAGTCACTTATGTTTTAATACACAACGTTCAAAGACTTGGGGGGGGGGAAGAGCATCTTGACTCTTTTAAGTTTCCTCATTAAAAGCCATCCAGCGGATGATGGACGGTTGTTAACCAGGAGATAAGACTAAAGTTCTCAGGTAATAATTAAAAAACAAACGCACACCCTGACCAGGTGGTGGCGCAGTGGATAGAGTGTTGGACTGGGATGTGAAGAAAGCAATCAATGAACAACTAAGGTGCCGCAACGAAGACCTGATGCTTCTTCTCTCTCTCCCTTCCAGTCTGTTGTCCCTATCTGCCCCTGTCTGTCCCTCTCTCTGTCTCTGTCAATAAATAAATAAATAAAACAATTTCTTCTATTGTTAATGGTCCATTAGGTTCTGTCTCCTGGAGTCAGTTTTGATCACTGGGTCTCCCATTGCTGTGGGCTGTGGGCCCCACGGCAGTGGATTGGCAAGTGACGCTGAAACTGAGGTTTTTTTTTGTATTTTTTCTGAACTGGAAACGGGGAGAGACAGTCAGCAGACTCCCGCATGCGCCCGACCGGGATCCACCCAGCACGCCCACCAGGGGCAAGACGCTTTGCCCCTGCAGGGGGTCGCTCTGCTGTGACCAGAGCCATTCTAGCGCCTGGGGCAGAGGCCGAGGAGCCATCCCCAGCGCCCGGGCCATCCTTGCTCCAATGGAGCCTTGGCTGCGGGAGGGGAAGAGAGAGACAGAGAGGAAGGAGGGGGTGGGTGTGGAGAAGCAGATGGGCGCTTCTCCTATGTGCCCTGGCCGGGAATTGAACCCGGGTCCCCCGCACGCCAGGCCGACGCTCTACCGCTGAGCCAACCGTCCAGGGCTGAAACTGAGCATTTTAATAAGCCTTATCTGTAAGGCAGGAAGAATGGATCAAAGTTAAAGCATCATTGAAAAAAAAAAAAAAGGCTCAGGTACTCATATCCAAGACAAGATGTTTGGTTAGTTTTGTGGTTTGAACAATGTTCGCTTTTTATCTGTGTTTAAAGATGACTGCAAACTTTTATTTCCATCTTGATCCACCGTGGTCAGAACGGACTCAGCTGGTGTTGGCGTTCTGTGGAATTGTTTCTGTTTGCCAGGTGAACACTGTGACCTTGCTCACAGAGCCAGACCCAGTTCTGGGGTCAGAAACTACTTTCCTCTTCATCACTGTGAACCATCGTCTGAATCACACCTCATCCTCTGACTCCTCCCCCTCATCCCATCCACAATTCTAGATTCACCCTGGCTGACATACCTTCTTCCTTTTAACCAGCTTTATTTTTATCTGTATGTTACTTATACTAATATACCAGATGATACATTTAGTGCATATTTGTATATTATCTTTCTAATTTTTAAACAAATTATTCAGATTATTTCTTTTTACCCCATCAGGGCAATTAAGTAATAATTTGAACTTTAAGATAAAGCAGCCAAGATCTGTAAGTGCTAATAGCTGATTACATTAAAAAGGCATGATTTATAACTTTAGAAATATTTATGTTGGCACTTGCTCTCTTGACAGTAGGCTTGACTAAATTAAAGCTATGTCTTTTTATAACCAATGTTAAGACCATGTCAACGGATAACCTAAGACAGGGGTCCCCAAACTTTTTACACAGGGGGCCAGTTCACTGTCCCTCAGACCATTGGAGGGCCGGACTATAAAAAAAACTATGAACAACTCCCTATGCACACTGCACATATCTTATTTTAAAGTAAAAAAACAACAACAAAAAAAAACAAAACCGGAACAAATATAATATTTAAAATAAAGAACAAGTAAATTTAAATCAACAAACTGACCAGTATTTCAATGGGAACTATGCTCCTCTCACTGACCACCAATGAAAGAGATGCCCCTTCCGGAAGTGCGGCGGGGGCCGGATAAATGGCCTCAGGGGGCCACATGCGGCCCGCGGGCCGTAGTTTGGGGACCCCTGACCTAAGAAATTGAAATTCAAAGAGATAGGTCCTGACTGGGTAGCTCAGTGGGTTAGAGCATTGTCCTGATATGCCAAAAATGTAGGCTTGATCCCCAGTTAGGGCACATGTAAAAAACAACTAATGGCCTGACCTGTGGTGGCACAATGGATAAAACGTTGACCTGGAATGCTGAGGTCGCTGGTTCAAAACCCTGGGCTTACCTGGTCAAGGCACATATGGGAGTTGATGCTTCCTGCTCCTCCCTCCCCCTTCTCTCTCTCTCTCTCTCTCACTCTCTCTCCTCTCTAAAAATTAATAAAAATTAAAAAAAATTAAAAACAGAAAAACAACTAATGAATAAATAAGCGGAGCAATAAATCAATGTTTCTCTGCCTCTACTCTTCCTCTCTCTTTCCTTCTCTCTCTAAAGTTAATCAACCAACATTAATAAAATAAAAAAGATAAAGTTAATTTGGAGAGAGGTTATGAGTTGAAGATCAATCACCATATAAGGGTTTTCAGGGAAATAATTTTTTTTTAAAGCTGCAGTCATGATTTATGTATTTCTTGTAATTATAATAACATTTTAAGGGCAGAACATCTAGGAAGAGAATCAGACTCTTTGCGAAGAGTATGACAGAAACAGTGTGATACAACCAAACTCCTCGTCTGTTCTGAAACTGGACACACGAGTTGTTTCTTCCCACACCTTGTTTCATAGCTCGGGTAACAGAGCTTCTTCCCTCTTTCATATATTCTGCAGCCTGAGAGCCAATGCGGGATGAAGCCTCAGCGTTGTAGGGAGTCCTGCTTGCTGCCGCCGTTAAGTGTCCTGTACCAAGATTTACTCCACTTGGTTTGAGGACGGTGTCTTCCCTTCTATGATAATGTTATGGACCATCATCAGATGGTGGCTCTACGGAGCATGCATGTCCAAGCCTTGTCAAAAATCAAAGAGCCAGGCCAGGTTACAAGTGTGTCAGTTTCATTCTTCTCTTCCTAGATACGCGATGCACGAACCATGGTGTTCATCGGTGCCATGGGCGTAAGACACTAGTGGAGAGGAGACTGGCAATGACGCTTACTTTGTGATTTTTTCCCAGGATTCTTGCTCCTTAAAGGATCTTATGTATCTCTTCCTTGGTTCCCATGTTTGCTAAACCCATCGTTACTGCTGGGGAGTGATCGTTCTACTGCTGTGATTATTCCGCCTTCCTTTGGGGCTTTCTGCGCAAGTTAAGAAGAATAACGTTTTGAGCATTGGTGGTTGGTCCCAGCGTGATTTTTCAGAAGTGATTTGACAGGCAGGAGTTCCACTTGGGCACTGCCTCCCTCTCTTTCCCCACAACACCCCCTCCGACCCACCACATTGTCCCTGAGCATGGCATATTGTGTCTTCCAAGCTTCTCTCTCAATTCAGCGATCGTACGTAACACCCAGGGTGTTTGCTCCTTACGTTTTCCCTCAGTTTTCTTTGTGTGCTTGAGTTCGTCAAATAATTAGAAGTTACGTCCTTCTAGAATCTTCTTTACTTTTCTTAGCTATCACTTTTCCTTGACAAATTTTACTTAGGAAAAATGCCATGATAATGTCTTATCTTTTATTTCAATGAAGTAATTACAATTTTTGAATATGATGCCTTTCATAAACATGTTTTCCTCCTGTTCTCTGAATATGTATTTCAGTTTTCTTGAATTTATCAAGTTAGAGTTATGATCTGCCTTTTTCAGTGTTACGCCTGATAGTTCTTTTTTACAGAATGGCATTTGACAGCACAAAAACATGTTTATCACTAAAATACACTTAATGAGTGCATTGACACGGAACAATTAGCACTTGGAATTCTCCATCAAAATGTAAAATGCAATTATAATCATTATTTGGCAATGTTAGGTCATAGTTACTAGAACAAACAGCCAAAATGTCCATTTAAGCACAGAAAATTTGAATATAGATAGAAAATAAAGCTACTCTACTTCATGTGAATTGCACTTAACAAATGTATCTAGTCTCTGGTATTTCCCTTGAATAAAAATCCTGAATTATTTGGCTAATATTAAAATGCATGTCTAATAATTATTTTTGGGGGGGGTCAAAACAAGTGGGACTGATAAGAAGTGGGTGAAGGAAGGATTGGAGCTGTAGTCGGCGGGCAAACAGGCATGAGCAGATCAGGAATGGCGGGCCAGGTGCGGGGGGGTGGGGTCAGCAGGGAGGGCAGCCCCAGGTGCCCAGCAAAGGGGACCACTCCCGGAAGTGTTAACCCCAGGAGGTGACATCTAGGCTTTAGCTGTGTGTCAGCGCCAGGCCACCCAGAAAAGCAGCCACTCAGACAAGCAATGCCAAGGCTGACCTCAGCACCAGCTGCTCTGACTGATGACCCCCTGACACTGACCCCGAGAAACACACCCCGGGAAAGCTGATGAATATTTGATTCCAATCCTCCCCAGAGACCTCAGACAAACGCCCTCAGGACAGAGGACGCAGTGCCCTCCCTCTCTGCAGGACAACCCAATCTCCCCTCCCTCTTGCGTCTCTCCGGACACGATGTCTCTCTCTGTTTTTCTCTTTCTCTCTGTCTCTGTCACTGTCTCTCTCCTAAGCCCAAGGACCCTTCTTCTACTTATGCATCTTTCTCAACAAAACGTTTCTTACACTTAGCATCTTGGCTCTGAATTCTCCTCTTAGCCAGGACTCAAGAAACACCTGGGTCTGTGTTTCTGCTGCTAACGGAATGGAGACTGGATCAAGTGTAACTTACATTTCAGCTTTTCAGTTGATTTTTTTTTTATTTTTTTTATTTTTTAGGCTTAATAGCTCACAGTCTAAGGCACTGAATTAGAGGGGAAGAAAAACCAAGATGCTTTATGGGAACCCTGAAAAGTCACTATAAACAAAGTTTTGTTTTTAGTTCTTACATTCTCCTTTATCTCTCATTTTTATTGAATAACGTAATTACTGCCCTTCCATGTTTACTGGAGTCCTACAATCAGATACAGCTTCAATAAGGTTAGCAATCTAGTTGAGTACTTGATTGTTTTAGATGATTTACATATATTAATTTTTTTTTTTTAAGAGAGAAAAGAAAGGGGGAAGAGCAGGAAGCATAAATGCATAGTTGCTTCTTGTATGTGCCTTGACCAGGCAAGCCCGGGGTTTCAAACCGGCAACCTCAGCATTCCAGGTGGATGCTTTGACCACTGCACCACCACAGGCCAGGCAATTAAATCTTTATAATACAATACTCTCTACCATACGATACTCTTAAGTTTAAAATTAATTTTTAAAAATATTTATTTTTCATTGAATCAATATTGTTATTGTCATTTTAAACACAAAGACATTGTCCACCATCAGCTCTCTATGAACTATGGGTGATGTCTCCCTTTGCAAGGAGACCGTTGAAAGTGAAACGTAGTTTAGTTCTCTATTTATATGACTGGGTCTGAAATGTAATAGTTTAGAATGCGATGCTGGTGGAGTTTAGCCATGTTCTGAATGACTAGGTCAGTTGGGCAGGTATTTGAAACCCCTAAGAGGAGATCCCGTCAGAGTTGCTCTGATTTAGGCAATGGAATTATGCACATCCTAACGGAGGAGCCACTGCGCCACTTCAGCCGCAGGTGTTGTAAGGTACCAAAAACTACAGAATTAATATTAATATTTTAAGAGGCTTGGAGAACATTTTATTAATTTGGGTTAAGGTCTGCAGAGAAATTGTGAGAATAGTCTCTGTACTGTGTGATTGGCATAAAACCAGGATGGCCCTTGGCATTGTATTGTAAATGCAAAGGGGAGGAAAACATGGATCCCCAGACATTCCACCACACCTGTGGGGAAAGGGGTGAATGGCTAGCCAGGGGCAGGGAGAGAAAAGCCAAAATAAACCTTTTCTTATAGCAATGAACCATTTGCGGGCCTTTGTCCCCACGGAAACTACCTCTCCTATGTAAATGCATGTGGTTAACACGTGTGACTCTGGACAGAGAGATGGCGGATAAACACTAGAAAATATAGGAATGCCTTTTAATATGTAAAGAGTCATCTTTCTACCATTGTGTTGACTTATAAATTTTGTTTTCTCCAAAAGGATGTATGGCTTGCAAATTGAACGTGGTCCTATCATGTTAAAGGACATATGACTATAAGCAATAGTGGTAAAGGGCTCCTAATTGCAATTTTTGCTTCTGTACTTACCACTTACAAAACTATAAAAACCAAGAAAAACAAAGGGCCGGCGCGCTCTCCCTCAGATTTCTGTCGGAGTTGCTGCCGCTTGGCCAAGCTAGGCAATAAAGCTTCGGTGTGTCATTGACGGACCCTGTTCGTGTCTTCAATGTTTTGGGTCCCTCCGGATTAGGCTTCACACTAACGATCTCCAGTGGCTAGCCACACTTCCCCGGACTTTGGAATCTTTAAGGTCCGGTCGTCGCTCCTGCCGTTTCTCCACTCCCATCCTGTAGGGAACTCTATCATTCCAAATTGCCCAATGCTCCCCAAGTGTACCTGACAATTGTTTGTTTTGTTTTGATCCACCTAGAATCGCCCATTCTGAGAGAATTGTAATGGCCACTCATTACGTGTATAACAAAGAACAAAACAAAACAAAACCCAATATCTGTGCATGCAATTTTCACTTAGAAATGGACATGCGTGATGAGGGGAAGAGAATAAACAGGTCTGGCATGAAATCCGAATTATTTAACTCAGCCTATTTCTTCCTGAAAAGAAATCAGGTTGATAAACAAATTCTTTCTGAAGCGATGATTACACTGTATTGTTTAATTTAAATGAGTGAAGAATCAGATTTGTCTCACGGGCTAGGCCGAATCTTGTCTCTTAACTCCAATGCATTCAATTGCTATTCTGTGCTGTCAGCACAGACGGGCCAGATAAATGAAGATCTATCCCCGTGGATACAGCTGGGGTTCATCTTTTACTTTATCTTCTCTGTGGAGGTGGCAATCATATTTTATCCAAAGCGCGCGTGATTCTCGCATGCACAGAACGTCCCCCGTTCTCCTGTGTGAGGTCACAGCACGTGTTCCGCCGACCATGCTTCCGTCACCAGGGCAGCGCGCGTCTGTTCCGATGACGTAACGTCCCCTCGGCGCTCCTTCATGTAATGATGGAATATGTCCTGGTGGCTTCGCAGGGACGTTTTCTGAACCTCTCGCCTACAGGCTGCGTTACAACATGATTGATACGGTAAATACGTCTTCTCCTTGACTACCACGTGTGCACATTGTTAACAATGGGAAGCTGCAGCTACGTTCCTAACACGAACACTGAACACTGTCCGGGTGATCATGCCCTCGCCTTGGTGGAAATGGCCAGTATTTTTTCCCACGGTCCCACCTCTTTCCCTGACATAGACAGGGAAGCCAGGAAAATAAAACTTTCAAGCAACGCATGCACTCAGACCTCATTCTCAGCTGAATTTCAATGTAAATAAGATATTATGTAAATGTATTTAAATGCAACACATGTTATTTACATTTAAATGTAAATTTCGGTTATTTGCATGTTAGATTTCTGAATGTCAGTTATTAAAATCCCCTCATTTCCTGACCCACAGCTACCAGGCAGATTGTTGGAGGCAGGTGCTTGTTAATCAAACGTTTAAGGAGTGCAGGAAAGGTGAAAATCGTACCGTGATTTACTGGGTGGCTTTCCTCTTAAAGGGGCTGATGACTGGGGCCTGTGGGGGCTAAATAAATGGTGGGGGAAGATATAGATAAATATAGAACTAAAACAAGGGAATGGAAACTCTAAAGCCAGAAGGGAATGGTGAACTAAATGTTATGTCAAGTGAACTCAGGTTTCCAAAGAAATCGATAGTGTGGTCACTTTTTAACCTCTGGTCTTAGAGGAGTCCTCCAGTGACATGGTCTTCCAGGCAAATAGGTAAGTGAGGAATAAAAAATATATGTGTACAGGCCAGCTCCTAATGGCACATCTTGTCCCATGTGTTAGTAGTCTGTGATGGATGTAACCTGGTGTCCTCTGAGTTCAGACTTTCAATGTCCACCCTCTGTGTTATTAGGAGGTCTTCTTTCTTTGTAGGTGAGAGGACAAGAGATAGAGAGACAGACTCCCATATGCACCTCCGCCAGGATTCACTTGGCAACCCCATCTGGGGCCGATATCAAGTACTGAGCTATTTTTATAGCCTGAGTCTGATGCTCGGACCAACGAACTATCCTCAGCGTGCAGGCTGATGCTCAAACCAATCGAGCCCCTGGCTGCTGGAGGGGAAGAGAGAGAGAGAGAGAAGGGGGGAAGGGAGGGAGAGAGATGCAGAGGGTCGCTTCTTCTATGTGCCCTGGGGTGCTAGTATAGGTGTCTGCAATCCAGGATGTCTCCTGCTCACCTGTGCTCGAGTCTGGGGCAGGCACATCAATGCCAGGACCCATAAAGGCCTTCTTTGCCAGTTCCACAGTGAACCTCTGTGTGATCTTTCCCAGTTCCTTATCGGTATAGTTCTTGGGGCTGATCTTAGCAGCTTCGGTACACACACACTCCCAACCACAGAAGCACATCACACACTGCACACTTCCACGTCACCAGAGAAGCCAAAGGTTTTACGTCACCCACACTCACATCAGCGCTGTAATGAATACCCCCTTCGCAGGGTGTGGGACATGTGCTGCTGGCCATGCTGGGCCCGGTGGCTCTCAATGGCCTCCTAGGAACGTCCTCGCCCCAGATGGAGGACAGGGTCAGCACATGGCTGCAGGGCTTCTTGGTGTGTAGGACGCAGTCCTCAACACCTTCTCGAGGAGTGTGGAAAATTGGAAGCAACTCATTTAGCACAGGAAAGCCAAACAAGGTTTGAGAGTAATCTGAGCACTTCTCTGTGGTCTGGTTTTGTTATGTGGCTGAGGGCATCTTATTTTACAGGGAGATGATCTTGCCTGGCTCTGTTCTCCCCCTCGTCCTAAAGGGGACCACCGTTTGGTTCTGTTTCTCCTCCATGACTTTCCGCTTGAGCCTTTTACCTGCCTAAGGTGAGTCCAAGGAAGATGTGATTGCAGTCAGTGTTTACCCTCTGCTTTTCTAAACTGTATTGGTCTTCTTCCCCAAGTTCCCTAGGATGAAAAGGGCTATGTTGGATCTTTTTACTTCCATAGATCATGTTAACTTTCTATCTTCAGGCACGTGGTTTTACAACCGACCTCTCACGGGTCCAGGGGATACACTTTCTATGAAATGAATTTTATGATGAGTTTGGCTCATATTTAGGGTTTGGCTTTTGTAAGTTACATGAAAAAATAAATACATTTAGAAAATCTATTTTTTTTTCTTAATAAAGCTTGGTTTGAAAAATTGTTACTTTTTAATGAAATTATTTCATTTGCTGGCTTAAAATATAATAAAATATAGTCTTTTTTAAATTTTATTTATTCACTTTAGAAAGGAGAGAGAGAGGGAGAGAGAGAGAGAGAGAGGAGAGAGATAAAGAGAGAAGGGGGGAGGAGCAGGAAGCATCAACTCTCATATGTGCCTTGACCAGGCAAGCCCAGGGTTTCGAACCAGCGACCTCAGCATTTCCAGGTCGACGCTTTATCCACTGTGCCACCACAGGTCAGGCAATAAAATATAGGCTTGATAAGCCCTGACTGGTTTGCTCAGTGATAGAGCATTGGTCCAGAGTGTGGAAGTCCCAGGATCGATTTCCAGTCAGGGTACACAGGAGAAGCGACCATCTGCTTCCCCTCCCTTCCCTTCCTGTAGCAATAGCTCCAGTGGTTCAAGCAAAGTTGGCCCTGGGTGCTGAGGATGGCTCCATGACCTCATCTCAGGGGCCAAAATATCTCAGTTGCTGAGTAATGGAGCAGCAGCCCAGAAGGGCAGAGCATAGTTTGGTAGGGAGCTTGCCAAATGGATCCTGGTGGGCAGGCATGCAGGAGTCTGTCTCTGCTTCCCAGACTCTTATTTAATAATTATTTTTTTATTATTATTCATTTTAATGGGGTAATATTAATCAATCAGGGTACATAGGTTCAGAGAAAACACCTCCGGGTTATTTTGACATTTGATTATGTTGCATACCCATCACCCAAAGTCAAATTGTCTTCCATCACCTTCTATCTGGTTTTCTTTGTGCCCCTCCCCTCCCCCCACCCCCTCTCTCTCCTTCCTCCCCCCAACCCCGGGTAACCACCACCCTCTTGTCCATGTCTCTGAGTCACATTTTTATGTCCCATCTATGTATGGAATCATATAGTTCTTAGTTTTTTTCTGATTTACTTATTTCACTCAGTATAATGTTATCAAGGTCCATCCATATTGTTGTAAATGATCCGATGTCATCATTTCTTATGGCTGAGTAGTATTCCATAGTGTATATGTACCAAAGCTTTTTAATCCACTCATCCACTGACGGACACTTGGGCTGTTTCCAGATCTTCGCTATTATAAATAATGTTGCCATAAAATAGGGGTGCATTTCTACTTTTGAAACAGTGCTATGGTGTTCTTGGGGTATATTTCTAAAAGTGGGATGACTGAGTCAAAAGGCAGTTTGATTTTTAATTTCTTAAGGAATCTCCATACTGTTTTCCACAGTGGCTGCACCAGTCTGCATTCCCACCAGCAGTGCAGGAGGGTTCCCTTTTCTCCACATCCTCACCAGCACTTACTCTGTGTTGTTTTATTGATGAGCACCATTCTGACTGGTATGAGGTGATATCTCATTGTGGTTTTAATTTGCATTTCTCTAATGATTAGTGATGTTGAGCATTTTTTCATATACCTATTGGCCATCTGTATGTCCTCTTTGGAGAAGTGTCTATTCATTTCTTGTGCCCATTTTTTGATTGGATCGTTTGTTTTCCTGGTGTTGAGTTTTACAAGTTCTTTATAAATTTTGGTTATTAACCCCTTATCAGATGTATTGTTGAATATGTTCTCCCATTGTATAGTTTGTCTTTTTATTCTGTTCTTATTGTCTTTAGCTATGCAAAAGCTTTTTAGTTTGATATAGTCCCATTTGTTTATCCTGTCTTTTATTTCACTTGCCCGTGGAGATAAATCAGCAAATATATTGCTGTGACAGATGTCAGAGAGCTTACTGCCTATGTTTTCTTCTAAGATGCTTATGGTTTCATGGCTTACATTTAAGTCTTTTATCCATTTTGAGTTTATTTTTGTGAGTGGTGTAAGTTGGTGGTCTAGTTTCATTTTTTTGCAGGTAGCTGTCCAAGTTTCCCAACACCATTTATTAAAGAGGCTGTCTTTACTCCATTGTATGCTAACTTACCTCCTTTGTCAAATATCAGTTGTCCATAAAGGTGTGGGTTTATTTCTGGGTTCTCTGTTCTGTTCCCTTGATCTATATGCCTATTCTTATGCCAGTACCTGGCTGTTTTGAGTACAATGGCCTTGAAGTACAATATAACTTGATATCAGGAAGTGTGATACCTCCCACTTTATTCTTCCTTTTCAAGATTGCTGAAGCTATTCATGTTCTTTTTTGGTTCCATATAAATTTTTGGAATATGTGTTCTATATCTTTGAAGTATATCATTGGTATTTTAACTGGTATAACATTGAATTTGTAAATTGCTTTGGTTAATATAGACATTTTAATGATGTTTATTCTTCCTAACCATGAGCATGGTATATGCTTCCACTTGTTTGTATCTTCCTTGATTTCTTTTATCAATGTTTTATAATTTTCCGAGTACAAGTCTTTAATCTCCTTGGTTAAATTTACTCCTATGTACTTTATTTTTTTGGTTGCAATAGTGAAGAAGATTGTTTCCTTGATTTCTCTTCTGACAGTTCATTGTTGTTGTATAAAAATGCCTCTGATTTCTGAGTATTAATTTTATATCCTGCCACCTTGCTGAATTCATTTATCAGGTCCAGTAGTTTTTTGACTCAGTCTTTAGGGTTTTCTATATATAATATCATATCATCTGCAAATAAAGATAGTTTTACTTCTTCTTTTCTAATTTGGATGCCTTTTATTTCTTCTTCTTGTCTGATTGCTGTGGCTAGAATTTCCAGAACTATGTTGAATTAGAGTGGTGAAAGGGGGCACCCCGCCTTGTTCCTGATCTTAAGGGAATTGCTTTTAATTTTTGCCCATTGAGTATGATGTTGGCTGTGGGTTTGTCATAGATGGCCTTTATCATGTTGAGGTATGTTCCCTGTATTCCCACTTTGCTGAGAGTTTTGATCATGAATGGGTGCTGGATTTTATCAAATGCTTTTTCTGCATCTATTGAAATTATCAGTGGTTTTTCTCCTTCCTTTTGTTTATATGATGAATCACATTGGTTGATTTGCGAATATTGTACCAGACTTGCCTCCCCAGAATAAATCTTACTTGATTATGATGTATGATTTTTTTTCATATATTGCTGGATCTGGTTTGCTAATATTTTGTTGAGAATTTTAGCATCTAAATTCATCAGGAATATTGGCCTATAATTTTTTTTCTTTGTGTTGTCTTTGCCTGGTTTTGGAATCAGAATTATGCTCGCCTCATAAAAGGAGGTTGGAAATCTTCTTTCCTCTTGAATTTTTTGAAATAGCTTGAGAAGGATAGGAGTTAGTTCTTCTTTGAATATTTGGTAGAATTCACTTGTGAAGCCATCAGGCCTAGGACTTTTCTTTGTTGGGAGTGTTTTGATAACTGTTTCGATCTCATTTGTTGTAATCAGTCTGTTTAGGTTTTCTGATTTTTCCAGATTAATTTTTGGAAGATTATATGTTTCAAGGAATTTGTCCATTTCATTTAGGTTGTCTAGTTTTTTGGCATACAGTTCTTTGTAGTATTTTATTACAATCCTTTGTATTTCTGTTGTGTCAGTTGTTATTTTTCCACTCTCATTTCTAATTTTATTTATTTGAGTCCTCTCTTTTTTTTTCTTGGTGAGTCTGGTTAAAGGTTCATCTATCTTGTTTAACTTTTCAAAGAACCAGCTCCTGGTTTCATTGATCCTCTGTATTGTTTTTCTAGCCTCTATGTCATTTATTTCTGCTTTTATCTTTATTATTTCCTTCCTTCTACTACCATTGGGTTTTACTTGCTGTTCATTTTCTAGTTTTTTTAGATGTAGGGTCAAGTTGTTTATTTAAGCTTTTTCTAGCTTCTTGAGGTATGCCTGTAATGCTAAGAATTTCCCTCTCAGGACTGCTTTTGCTGTGTCCCATAAATTTTGAGTTGTTGTATGCTCATTGTCATTCGTTTCTAGGAAATTTTTTATTTCTTCTTTGATCTCATTGTTAACCCATTTGTTATTTAATAACATGCTATTTAGTTTCCAAGTGTTTGCATATTTTTCAGTTTTTCTGTTGTGGTTGATTTCTAGTTTCATGCCACTGTGATCAGAGAAAGTGCTCGATATGATTTCAATCTTCTTAAATTTGTTGAGACCACTTTTGTGCCCTAACATGTGGTCTATCCTAGAGAATGTACCATGAGCACTTAAAAAGAATGTATATTCTGCTGCTTTAGGGTGAAAAGTTCTGAAAATATCTATTAAATCCAGTTGATGCAGTGTGTCCTTTAAGTCTGCTGTTTCTTTGTTAATTTTCTTTCTTGAGAATCTATTTAGTGATGTTAATGGGGTATTGAAATCCCCTACTATTATAATATTGCTGTTGATATCACCCTTTATATCCATCAAAGTCTGCTTTATATATTTAGGTGCTTCTATATTAGGTGTGTAGATATTAAAATGGTTAAATCTTCCTGTTGGATTGCTCCCTTTATCATTATGTAGTGACCTTTTTTATCTTTTACTATAGCCTTTGTTTTAAAGTTCATTTTGTCTGATATAAGTATTGCTACCCCAGCTTTTTTTCATTTCTATTTGCATGAAATATTTTTTTCCATCCTTTTACCTTCAGTCTATGTACATCTTTTGTTTTAAGGTGTGTCTCTTGTAGATAGCATATGTATGGGTCCTGTTTACTTATCCATGCAGCTACCCAATGTCTTTTGATTGGATCATTTAATCCATTTACATTTAAGGTTAGTATTGATATGTAGTTGTTTATTGCCATTTCATTCTTTAAAGTTGTATTCCTCTTTTGCTATATTCTTTTTCCCCTTTGATCTGTTTACAACAGACCCCTTAGCATTTCTTGCAGCATTAGTTTGGTTGTAGTGAATTCCTTAAGTTTTTTTTTGGTCTGGGAAGCTTTTTATTTCTCCTTCAATTTTAAACGATAGCCTTGCTGGATAAAGTAGTCTTGGTTGTAGGCTCTTGTTCTGCATTACTTTGAATATTTCTTGACATTCCCTTCTGGCCTCAAGTGATTCTGTTGAGAAGTTGGATGTTATCCTTATGGGGGCTCCTTTGTAAGTGATAGCCTTTATTTCTCTAGCAGCTTTTAATATTTTCTCCTTATCACTTAGCTTTAGTATTTTAATTATGATGTGTCTTGGTGTAGATTTCCTTAAGTTTCTCTTTAATGGAGTTCTCTATCCTTCTTGAATTTGTGAGACTTTTTCCTGCATTAATTTAGGGAAGTTTTCAGCTATGATATGATTGAACAAAGTCTCTATCCCTTGTTCTTTCTCTTCTTCTTCAAGGAACACCTATGATGCGGATGTCATTTCTCGTCATGTTGTCACAGAGCTCTCTTAGAGTTCCCTCAGACTTTTTGAGTCTCTTTTTGTTTTTCTGCTCTGCTTCCATGCCTTCATTTATCTTGTCCTCTAACTCACTGATTTGATCCTCAGTTTCATTCGTCCTGCTTTTAATTTCTTCCATTGTGGTCTTCATTTCTGATATTGTATTTGTCATTTCTGGCTGATTCTTTTTTTATTATTTCAATGTCTTTTTTTATATTTGCTATGTTTTTAATTAGGTGTTCACAATGACCATCTATTGTTGTTCTAATATCTTTGAGTATCCTAACAATTGTTATTTTAAACTCTGCATCTGGTAATTTGATTATATCTGACTCATTCTGGTTCTTTTCTGGGGATTTTTCTTGATTCCTTTGTGTTGCATTTCTCTGCCTTCTCATATTGTCTGTGTATAAGAATGTTTTGGCTACTGGAGTCCAATGGGTGTGGCCTCTTTGTTCCCTTGGTGTGGTCTGTCTGCAGACCACCTCCTATGCCGCTGCTGCTTAGGGCGTTTGGTTATGGGCGTTGCTGGTATCAGGCCGCTGGGGCTGTCACTGTGGTTTCCACCTCTCCTCCATTGGAGGAGCTGTGATCCCGTGACTGAGTCTACAAGACTCGGCAGCCTCGGCCTTTGTCCCACCCCTGTGGGTGGGGTTATGCGCTGTGCCACAGGCAGGGGTGAGCACCTTTGCTCAGCTGCAGAAATTCTGCCCATTTTCAGGCTTTCACCCTGCCCCCACAGGAGTAACTGGCTCGTGCTTTGAGCCATAAGCCTCAGTTCTGCAGGCTGGGCCACAGCTGGGCCTGACCACTTTTGCACGTTCCCTCCACCCCTGCCTGGCAAGACTGAGCTCACCCCTGGGACTCATTCGTGGCCGGCCAGCTTCCATCCTTGCCAGAGGAACTGCGCTTCCACGTCCCACCACCACCTGCCCTCCAGCAAGCCTTCAGCCATTGGTGGGGGTGCTGCAGCTCAGACACTAACACTTAATACTGTAGTCCTGAAAGCTCCCTTCTGCTAAGTGACTCTGCTCTGAGTGCCATGGGGGAGCTTGTTTGGCTGGTGTCCTGCTTCCCTTTGCTGGTATTGCTTGTTCCAGGGAAATATTCACTTTAGATTTGGGGAGTGACTCAGCTCAGGGGTTAGGGGGGCTGCCCCTCAAAGTGTTTCTCCCTGTGCCTCCTAGATTACACTCTCTTACTACTGCTCCAGTCCTCTTCTCTCTCTCATCCCTCAGAGCCCTGGGAGAGTTGTTGTGAAAGAGGTTTTCTGCATGGTCCCTCTAAGAAAAATCCTGGGTCTGAGAAATCTGTCTCTTTCTCACAAACAGTATCCTGACTTGTTTTGCAGCTAAATACTGTCCATACGCCTCTTCTAGGCTCTGGGGCTGCAGGCTGGGGCTTTGTTCCTTGGGCTCAGGACCCTCCCCTCTCTACTAAACTCACTTTCCACCATGCAAGTCTCTCCCAGCTGCCGTTCACTCTGGGGAGCTGGGAAGCCCTCTCTGCATTTCTGCTTTTCCTACCAGTCTCAGTGTGGCTTCTTCAGTGTTCCTTGGTTGAAGAGTCCTCTTAGTTTAGTCTAAAGTTGGTTTTTCCAGATGATGGTTCTTAAAGTTAAGTTGTAATCCACTTTGGTTCTGGGACGTGGTAGTTGGTACATCCGCCTACTCCATCACAATTTTGCACTCCCATAATGTGTACTCTCTCTCTATATATATATATTCTTGATTAAATCCTCTCCTCTAATTTTTCAATGATAATTTCCCCAAAACATCTGCAAACTTCAGATGAAGTAAAAAGGTAAAATACCTGTAAGTACAAAGAATAAAGTCACAGTTCACTGATGTTATACATACCATGTTTATTTTTTGTATGTCTAATTTTGTCATATTATACAACATCTTTTTAGAGACATAACCATGGGAAAATACTAAGTATATTAAGTGAGATTTGTTTTTGCTCACATAGTCCTCGTTAAGGCACTTAGAGAAACATCTCTACCAGATGTTGCTTATTGTTCATACTGACTGCTCAACACAACTGTTCAAAGATTGTAACAGCTTAGTCACGTACTTGACTTAGGCCCCACATTTTTCCAATGGGGGTTACAAAGTATCAATGCTTAGCAATATCAGCACAGTCCTCACTAGAGGAATCTGGGATCCGGGTGTTCTGGTCTTGATTCAGCCAATGAAAAGTCAAAGAATTACGAAGCCACATTTTCTGTTTTAGATTTCCTTTTATATATTACAACATTTTTTCTTCTTCTTCTTTTTTTTTTTTTTTTGCAATTTATCTTACCTCCAAAATTGCATATGCAGCAATCTGAGCCACCAGGTGGCTTATTGTGAGGCTGTTTAATTGCTTGCATCTTCTTTTGAGGTTAATGCTTGTAATTATCGCACTGCAAGTGAAATTGACTATGCTGTTTCCCTGCCAAATGGATTGTGACTAGAAAGGAAGGTTAACTTAGGCCAAGCTGGAAGACTGGCGTGAGATACAGCACAGTAATTGTCTTTCAGTGCCACACTGGAGCCTCATTCGGAAGCCCTGTGCCACTCTGAATGACAAAACTACATAACCACACAAGTCAGAGTTTCCTGGTTTGCTGTCCTTTAGTTTTATATTAGTCTCATTGAGAAATGCACAATCCTCAAAGTTTCCCAAAATATTCTACAGTCAACAGTCAACAAATGTGCAACCCTCTAACGGCTATAGTTGACCGACAGATTTCCAAGACCAAATAAGTTGGAACATCCCTCACTAAATAGATATAAGAAATTATGAATATTATATTTTGATATTTACCCATAGTATTATACCTCCAAAAGTATGCAACATTCCAAAATTAATTTTAGCAAGGACATCATTTTCTCAAAACATCTTGGAAGGTAAAAGGGTGCAACTCTTAGGTTTCAATGAAATCATTTTGAAAAATGCTGCCTTGAGTCATAAAACCTCATGGTTTATTGGTGAAGCCCAGCAAATGATAGGTCACAGACACAACCCCAAGGTCGCTGGCTTGAGAAGAAAGGTTGCTGGTTTGAAGCCCAAGGTTGCTGGCCTGAGCTAAGTGTCATTGGCTTGGCTGTGCTCCCCACCCCCTGGTCAAGGCACATATGAGAAACAATCAATAAACAACTAAGGTGCCACAATGAAGAACCGATGCTTCTCATATATTTCCCTTCCTGTCTTTTTCTCCCTGTCTGTCTGTCTCTGTCTCTCTTGCTAAAAAAAAACAGACAAGAAAACCCAACTTACTCAATTATGAAATTTACTTCCAGAAAGAAATTTGCATAAAAATAAGTAATGAGAGAATAGTTATATTCATATAGTTTAAAATATACTATAATATTCTTACAGCTTCTTGTGATGTTAGCACAGTATCATGTAAATGAGTCTGTCACAGAAGAGAGAGTCTAGAGTCTTGTTCAAGAGAATGAGGATGAATTTAGCTCACTACTAACATATCATTTTAAAACACTGGAGAAAGAATGAATTATCTGAGAAATATCCTAGGATAGCTTTGCTTATTATTTGGGGAAAAGAATGAATCTATGGCTTGAATCATAAAATACATAAATAACAATAATGAATAAATGAAAAGCATAGATGTTAAAAAATAATATTCAACTTTGAAAATATTCCCCACAAAACATTAAAGGATATTTATATATTCTCATAGAACTGGTCTTATAAACATGCTATCAAAAGCAGAAATCACAAGGAAAATATGCATAATTTTGACTGTATAAAAATGCAAATCCTCTATTTGTAAAAAGATAAACCACTGTTAAAAGATGTATGAGGATTAAATTAACAAATATTTGCTTAGATTTAGACTATGAGTCACAAAATAAAACATTTGATCTTTAATATTAAGGCATATTCTATGCTAATCATTCTTGAAAAAAATATAAAGTACCTTGGAAATGCTTGTACCTTGCTATGTCATACAATATCACATTTTAGTTAAATTTTTCTCAGATTAAATTTTTGAGAACTGGCTCTGACGGGTTGGCTCAGCAATAGAGTATCCACCCGGCATGTGGACGTCCTGGTTCCACTCTTCGTCAAGGTACACAGGAGAAGTGACCATCTGCTTCTGTCCCCTTCTCGCTTCTCTCTCTCTCTCTTCCCCTCCTGCAGCCATGGCTCGATTGGAGTGAGCTAGCCCCAGGTGCTGAGGACCGCTCTATCGTCTGCACCTCAGACACTAAGAGCTCAGTTGCTGAGCAATGGAGCAACACCCCAGATAGATAGCGCATCACCCCACAGGGGTCTTGCCGGGTGGATCTTGATGGGGGTACATGTAAAAGTCTATCTCTCTGCCTATCCACTTCTTACTTTAGAAAAAAAATTTTTTTGACAACTCATTAAGAGAATTCCAAATAATGTATTTCAAACAACTTTCATTTTTTACATAACCCAACTATAATCCCATTCTCTTTTTTTATTCACTGAGAGGAGGGGAGACAGAGACAGGATCCTACATGCACCACAACCGGGATACAACAGGCAAGCCCACTAGGGGATGATGCTCTGCTCATCTGGGGCATTGCTCTGTTGCTCAGCAACTGAGCTCTTCTTAGAACCTGAGGCAGAGGCCATGGAGCCATTTTTAGCACCTGAGACCAACTCACTTCAGTCAAGCCATGGCTGCAGGAGGGAAAGAGAGAAAGACAGAAGCAAGAGGGGGAAGAGTGATGAATCAGATGGGTGCGTCTCCTTTGTGCCCTGACTGAGAATTGAACCTGGGCCATCCACCACTGAGCCAACCGGCCAGGGACCCAACTACAATCTTTTATAAAGCAGTTGTTTTTCTGTGTATGTTCCCTAATTATTTTTTCCTTGTCCAAAATACTAGAACAATACCTTTGTGACTGAGCTGTTAGTATAATTGTCCTGACCCCATTGACATAACAGCAATGTCACTGTTAATGGCATTTTTTGGATCCTGACTGCAAATCTCATCCTTATACACAGGTGAATAAAACAAAATACTTTATGTCTGTTATGGAAAAAAGTCGTACGACAGTAGGTTTCTAGAATGACACAGGTCGTGCATAAGCGACGGGAATTTGGTGCTAAGGGAGGCACTGCTTCCATCAGATCCCGATGACTTCCCTTGACAGGTGTAACGCTTCTACTTTGTCTTCATTTAGGACAGCTCTGCTTCAGTGCGTAGGAAACATGACAATGGGTTGTAAGGCCAGAAGTTTCAATGACGTTTCCAGCTGCATCCCGGGGTGAAACGAACAGGCTTTTGCAAATGCGGAAACGAATGGTTTTAGCAAGTTCCCTCTAGGGAGTCACACAACGATGATGATTTTGAAAATGTAGATGTGTAATGATAATTGACATCATGATGAAAACAACACAAAGAATATTAGAAATACATTTATGTTAAGAACCGACTTTTGCTGCGATGAATGTTTTGGCTGGTAATGCTTTTTCAAAACCACGCTTTAAGAGGCTGTGGCTTCAGCCAGCAATGAGCTTGGGTTTCAAGTCAAAGAAACATCTGAAGACTTCCTCAAGGAATGCGGCTGGCCGTTCAGAGGGCATTAAGAGAAAACGAGGGCAGCAGAGTGATTTAATCTCACAGAGGCAGAACCATATATAAATTATACGATAAATCTCTGATTATTCAGAAAACACAGGATGAAGCGGCCGTGACAAAAAGGATTGGGAGATGGGAGCTCGGAGCCTTCTTTGCTAGTTTCTATTTGTGGGACTTTGAAAAAATTCAATTTACTTATTTGGCTTGAGATTTCCTCATCTGTAAAATAAAGAATGAGATTTAACTGACCTGAGGGCGCTTACAACGACAAGTCACTCCGGAACTTCACTGCCATTGAAGGGGTAGGCTTTCTGGACCCTGCCAACGTAGTGCAGGGTGAGCATTTCTAAACACAAGCCATTTGCCATCTTACAGACTCAACTGTGGTCCAGAGGGGACTAGGAACAAGTCCATCAGGGCGGGCTGCCCCTGAATGGGAAGCCTAAGAAGAATGAGCTGATCGCAATAATTTCTTCTGCATTGGAATGGGATTCAGTTCTGCTTCTCTTGCCTCAAGATAGTGTCCGTATTGTGCTGTATTCAAGAGACATATACATTCAACTCCAGAAGACTGAGAAAGCCCAATTTTTTTTTTCCTGAAAATTCAGTAAAGGGAAACTAGGTCTCACGAAATGCAGCCATGTTTCCAAAATTGACTTTGTTGATATACCCCCAAAGTTCTCTATACATAACAGCTAATCAGATGACTCCATCAATGCTCCAAGTCTCAGGTAATCTTGACTTTATTTCTTAGGGTAAATCCTATCTTTCTGGTTATGCTCAGACGGTGGGAAGAAACAGAGCAAGCTGAAGGGAAAACACAGTGACATAGTCTTAGAGCACCTGTTGAATCTGGTCATTTTACCTTACATAATTGTGTTTAGACCCCCCAGTTAATACAGGAGGTAGGTTTTATTATTATTATTATTAAAATATTAAAGAGGAGAAAATTGATTCCATAAGAGGATTGCTAACCTTTCTAATATTTTATAGCTTAGAAAAGTTTTGGAGTTAGACCCATCAATCCCTGCTCTGTCGAATTCTTGCTGTATGAGTTTGGAAGGAAAGAATACGTCTTTATTCCACGTGGTAAATTAATGCAAAAATAAGGCCTGGCTTTTCAAAACACAATCATCTTAATTTCTAAGTAGTTTCAGAATAAAAACCTGATTGACAAATGTTTTGTTAGATATGAATAAAGCGTATGTTTCTATTTGTACATATTTACATACATTAACAGATATGTATTTTGATTAATAGTTATCGGAAAAAGATAAAAAATTAACACACACACAGCATAGGTTAATGTTTACTAAAAGACATATTAACCTGAAATAAAAAAGAGATGGAATTATTCAAAGTTGGAGCCAAACAGGTGACACCAATATAAAATGATTTTCTTTTAGGTATTATTGCGATTCTTGAAACTACTGAAACCTCACATGTGTCAAAAAATATCTATCTTTTTACCTCACAATTCCATTTATAGACAGAACCGATTTTAGAAATCTAAGTTGAACATCACTGTCCCCTACGGTTTTAGACTTTCCCTGGTGGTCATCCAGTGACCAGTGTGGCCGTTGAGAAGTCAAAGGCCACTCTGAGTCATATTTCATTTTACAGAATGAATTTTTGGTGACTAGGAACTTTTCTAATTTATTCCTTATCATTGAGGTTCAGAAATTTTTTTTTTCATTTTTATATTTTGGTAACAGATGGCCTTTCATATTAATCTTCCTTAGCACGTATTGGCCTTCCTAAGTTAGAGACTAATTTCTTTCATTTCTGAGAGGTTTTTAACATATTTTCCCCACATTGAACTTTCTCTTTCCTCTTTCATTTAATGTTGGATGTGGAACTTCCTGGACCATTCCTCTAGTTTTTAAACTCTACGAGTTCGTATTGCTTATCTTTTTGATTTAATATTATTGAAATTCCCTAAATGGCGTCTCTCTAACATCCAAACTTTCCAAAGAATCTGTGTGCATCGAATATGAACACATGCACGTGCACACACAATGTGCCCTCGGATTTACACACATCCAGCAGTTAATTCTGAGGGCCTGTGTGTGTTCTTCTTCGCACACACCTGTTCTTCTTCTCTTGCTCTCTGAGGAGAATGGTCTCCGCCTGCTGCTTTGCATCCACTGTCTGTCCTCTGACTCTGTGTCCCCAGCCAATCCCCACGGACTGACCCGGACCTATTCCATCTCCAGGGCTCCCCTGGCCTCTGGCTTCTCGTTGGGATTTGTCCCCAGAGTTTGACCCCATTTCCAGGTAGGTCTTTGCTTTCCTTCCAGTGTTTGGCTTCTTTGGTCTGGAGCCTTTCTGTTTTCCTGACTCCACAAATTAAACCTAAGCTCTCCTACCGGATATGGGAAGGGTGGTCACAGTGGCGATGAAACTGGAAATGTACTGGGGGTCCTATTACTTCTTTTTTTTTAATGCTTTTTTTTTTGAGAGAGAGAGAGAGAGAGAGAAAGGTAAAGATCAATTCATTGTCCCACCCTCTGTGCCATTGATTGCTTCTCATATGTTCATATGTGCCCTGACCCAGGCTCAAACCCTCAAACCCACAACCTCGGGGTTGAGTGCCCCAGCTCAAGCCGACGACCAGGGGGACAAAGTCAGGGACCTCGGTGCTCCCAGGCAGTGCTCTATCCACTGTGCCACCTGCAGGGTGCCGCTCTATCCACTGTGCCACCTGCCAGGGTGCCGCTCTATCCACTGTGCCACCTGCCAGGGTGCTGCTCTATCCACTGTGCCACCTGCCAGGGTGCCGCTCTATCCACTGTGCCACCTGCCAGGGTGCTGCTCTATCCACTGTGCCACCTGCCAAGGTGCCGCTCTATCCACTGTGCCACCTGCCAGGGAGCCGCTCTATCCACTGTGCCACCTGCCAGGGTGCCGCTCTATCCACTGTGCCACCTGCCAGGGCGCCGCTCTATCCACTGTGCCACCTGCCAGGGTGCCATGACTTCATTTATAAAAATACTTTAGTTATCGATTTTCCAGAGAGAGGGAAGAGAGATGGAGGTGGAGCAAGAAGGATCAACTCATAGTTACTCCAATTTAGCTGTTCATTGATTGTTTGTCATGTGGGCTGTGACCAGGCAAGCCGGGGTCTCGAACCAGACCTCAGCATTCTGGGTCTACACTCTACCCACTGTGCAACCTACCAGGGCGCCATTGCTTCTTATTTAGACTTTTAAACACTCCTGTTTTCAATCCCCGCTTCACGCCACCTCCCACAGCCTTAATCATGGATTCTTCCTCCCTTCCAGTGAGGGGCAGCACACATTGGGCGGCTTTTCTGGACATCCAGAGGCATTCAATTACCAACTTTTTTCAACTATAGTGGCTTCCTGTATTCTAAAATTATATCGATCTCTTTCAGGTCTAAGTGTGTGTTCCTATTTTAAAATATTCTGTCACTGTTATGACATGATGTGATTAGAAGGAGTTTAAATTCCTGGCAGCAGTCTGCACACAGCAAACTTCTTAAAAATGATGTATTCACTTGTGGGGGCAGAGATTATTGTCTCTAATAAATTAAATCACTTTTAAATTAATCTCCTTTAGGGCTTTAATGACTTCTATGGGCATGAGGAATTAAATGAGAAAATTAAAGAGTTTCACAACCTCCTCAAAAAGTCTTATTTTGGGAGTTGGGCTCCCCAAGCTCTTAAGAAGTATTCTTCTAAGCAAAACATAAACCTTTGCTACTTAAACTCTTATACCAAATGTATCTTTACCAAAAAAAAATAACAATCAAAATAATATGCTTAGGTTTTTGTATTGCACATAGAGTACTTCATTTTTTTTCCATGCAATGCGAGAATAGGAAGAAGCCAAACATACGTTAAACACACACATGTGCATGCACACAGACACATTTCTGATGCAACAATCTATTTTGCTAAATTTTATTTTGTCTGTTTCATATTGCTGTGGGATTATAGTTACTGATTTTATACTTCCAACTATTTGAATACCCGTTGGCAATGTTGGAGCTGCTACCAAAATATGGAGAGTAATTATTTTCTAACCTGTAAAGTAAGTCGAGGAGGAATGATGAGTCCTGAGGGGTCACTAGTTGGCATCAACCAACATTGATCAATGTCTGGACTGGTTTTATTGTTGTCATCCTCCAGTCCACCCTCTACAATATCCTTTATCACACAGATCTCTAAGCAGTTCGTGGCCGTACGTTTCAAATGGTCCTCTTGATAACTTAGAACAGAGTATTTAGAGCAGCTTCTCTTCTTGTGCAAGTAGGTTGCTATCATTTTTATATTGTCCAATGGTCAACCTACGACCTCTTTGGAAGGAAGGGAAAGTGCTACCTCCTTTTTTTCTCACTGTTCACGTGTGTTTGTGTTATTGGTATTCATCTTCGTCTGTGGTTTGATTGTGAAACTTTTTGGGGGGGGGCACTGGGTCTATTTGGTAAGGAATAACTTAGGTAAAAGCAGATAATGGAAATCGACTTAACCAAGGCGCACGGATTGCTGTGTATCTTAGTCAGCTAGGAATGAAGGAGTAAAGAGGGGTGTCCCCTCCACACCTCTGTGCTCTGGGACTTCCACCCTTCCTCCGTGAGGGCTCCCTGCGAGTAAGCAACAGGTCACTCGGAAACTTGAGAACCCAGTGAAGAGAAGGCACCGTAGGAAGCCTCATGTGAAATATCAGTGAGATCCTCTACTTCATTTATTTTTGGTAAAAATAAATATAGGCCCTGGCCGGTTGGCTCAACGGTAGAGCGTCGGCCTGGCGTGCGGGGGACCCGAGTTCGATTCCCAGCCAGGGCACATAGGAGAAGCGCCCATTTGCTTCTCCTCCCCCTCTCCTTCCTCTCTGTCTCTCTCTTCCCCTCCCGCAGCCAAGGCTCCATTGGGGCAAAGATGGCCCGGGCGCTGGGGATGGCTCCTTGGCCTCTGCCCCAGGCGCTAGAGTGGCTCTGGTCGCGGCAGATCAACCCCCAGATGGGCAGAGCATCGCCCCCTGGTGGGCGTGGCGGGTGGATCCCGGTCGGGCGCATGCGGGAGTCTGTCTGACTGTCTCTCCCCGTTTCCAGCTTCAGAAAAATACAAAAAAAAACCCCACAAAAAAAACCAATATATATATATATATATATATAAAGGATCAATTCCATTTTAGAAAATGGCCTCTCCCAGTAGTCCCCCAGGATCTGGTCATTCCCCTATCACAAGCTGTCCTCAAAGCTTTCTTCTGTGGAAGGTGGCAGGGTTAAGGGACCGAGTGCTGGGGCAGGGACCCCCAGGGCCATGTGGCTTGCTCTTCGCTCTCTCCCGGGGAGGCTCCCTGATCGGTGCTACTCCTCATGCTGGGAGGTCTTGTGTGGCCATTCTTCCCAGCAGCCCCAGCCTCAGTCCCGGCTGACACACGGCATTAACCGTCATCCTTTGAGCATCCCTAGCTAACCCCGTGTAGAGAAGGGACCAACTGTCCCGATGCTGCTCAGTCCAAATTGCATGTCCATGCGCTCAATAAACGCGTGTTGTCTAACAGCCCTAAGTGGGAGGTGGTATGTCACGTAGCACTCGATAACCGGAACAAGAGATGAATGTATTTGCCTCACATTGTCCATGGCTTGCCTCACACACACCACGTGGAAGACAGTTAACCCAGGCTCAGACTATGTGAATTGAAGTTTGGAGAAAAGGGTGAAAATGACGTTCTCCTCTCAAGATTATGTAACATGAGCTACTCTCTCACATGATGGAAATTCCTATGGACAAAAATACTACGTTGACCCAACTGTCATTCTGCATAGGAGTCCACGATTATATAATTTCTTCAAAAATAGAGTGTTATTCTGTTAAAATAAAGATATTAATATATATTAGACTGTTGTCATACATAAGTGAAAGTCTTATGAGCTCTTGTTTTTTAACTGTGGTGGTCGGTAAATCAGAACAAAGAAGGGACTTGTTTTTTATACAAGGATTTATAGATGTGGTTATCCAGGGGGGAAAATAGATTGGATATACAGGGTTGAGTTGACGTAACTCTGGTAACTTGAGTGACGACCAGAGTTATCAAAGATGTGTGTAAAACTTTGAAAGTAGCCCTGAGAGGCTCTGAAGAAAAAGAAATCTTATATCATAGAGACTTTGGTTGTGGGAATGGGATATTATTGCCTATATGATTTATAGGAGGGCAGAATGGTGTTAACTCTGGACTGATGTCATTGTTTCCTTGCTAATTCAGTTGGTTTGGGGTCCTAAGCCTGGGAGAGTCGGTGGAGGTGAATATCAGAAACCCATAAGACAATCATACACTGAGTGTAGATAATCAAAATGGGATATTTACATGAGTTTCTGATGCAGTGAATTATAATATGGATTAATCTGGAAATGATGAAAATTCAAGAAGACTTACTCATGTTTAGCTTGAAGCTACAATAAACTGTTTCATATGTGCTATATTAATGTTTGTTGCTGACATCTTTGGTACTGGTAGATTTATGATTTTGGAGTGAAATATTCAGTTTTTTGACACTGTGGTTGTTAAGCCCAAACTTCCAATATGCTCTCTATCCAAACAAAGATTCATTTCCTTGTTAATATCACAGTCCTTCAGCATTGCAAATGCCTTGAATCAATTTTTGCTTATACCGAAATATGATTCCTAAAAAAATAAGGTGAATAGTTTAAAAATAGATTTTCCTTTTTTAGCTCCTTTTTGACATTTAAATATACTAGGCCACATATAAACACCATCTTATTAAGTTATCTAGGCCATGTCATTGTCGTAATTTAAAACATAATGAATTTACAACATAATATATACCCTGAACGGAGTCCATGTATATCGCTGGTCAGAGTTTGTGATTTTCAGTTGTAAATTAGTTCCAAATCAATGAGTGCTTCCACCTGGAGACATAGTAATTATTCCATTGAGTTGGAACTTAAAACTGGTCCTGGGCCAATTTGGGCTCTTCATGCCTTTAATTTAGAGACAAGGAAGGAGACAGTGTCCTGACTGGAGTGATTGAGCCCGGTCAGCAAGGGAAAGCTGAACAGCTACTCTACAATGGAGGTAAGGAAGTGTGTTTATTTGCTTGATATATAAAAACAGAAGCCTAACACCTCTGTGGCAACTAACAAAAACCCATTAAACACTAGTGCACTCTAGCTTTAGCTATTCTTTATATGAAAGAAATACAAATGATAAAAATGCAAAGATGTGGCGCCATGCAAATTCACACCTACTTAAAATGCTAAGAGCTCACTCACTGACTTATTAAATAAATATTATTCACACCATAGATTTTTGAAACAAAGGTTAAAAAAATACCTGTGTCATGGGAGAATAAAATGTTAAGAAAATAAGATAGAAGGGACTGTCTCTTTATGTCACACGTAAACCCTGTCATTGCCTGAGGCAAAGCACTAACAGGAGCGCCAGAGAAAGGAAGATTACTGCCAGTGACCTGGGGGCGGAGATTGGCAATATTTCAACGTAATTGGCTAAAATTTGAGCCACTTCTTTAAGCACAAGTGTAAGTTTAAATAATGCATGAGAAAAAAAGTGTCACAGATATATTTTAAAACTTGCAAATCAAAACATAGGTGGTGTTTTCCCAGAGCCATGATTAAAGAACAATTGTCAGAGAAGATCCGCCAAGCACACTTGGTCTGTAAAGACGAAGAAACCGTGAATAACAGTCTAGGAGTGGAGGGGTGATAAATACAGAAAAATAATAACACGTCAGAGAATGACAGTTGCTCTAGCAGAGGGCAGAATAGATTTCTACGGAACATGAAAGAGGAAAAGATTAGAGTCTTCCGAAGGAATCCAGAGTCTTCCCCGAAATGACTGTATTTTCTTGGACTTTGAAGAATGGGTTCAATTAAACCAGCTGGAAAGGTAAGAAATTTCAGGAGCACAGGAACCGGAAGTAAGAGCCCTGGAGTGGAGGAGTCACACTCAGAGAAAGGCGGGACTTTCTGTGTGATAAGCAGCAGGCTCTCTGCAGGGGACCGTGGGCAGGAGGCTGACATGGGATACTGGAGTCACATTCTGAAGATGCTCAGGGCCCAGGCTGAGTTGTGTGCATTCAACAGGCATTAAAAGTCTCTAAATAGGGAAACAGGATGCTCCACCTTCTAAAAGACAGTGGAAACCAACAATTTCTTATCTTGACTCACTGATGTTCCTTCCAGTCACAAAGTGAAACTGAGGCAAGATAGGAATAAACTAGATAATTTCCTCAGCCGGATGGAATAGGGAAACTACAACAAGGTAATTAAACAAGACCAAGCAATTTGACCAATTTACCACCAGGGAGCGCAAGACCTTGTGTTCCCTAACCAAGGACACTGGAGAACAGAGGGTTTTTATACCTTTCCTCCATGACCAGAGAATAAATAGCTTAAATTACCTTGTTCGGGGACATAGAGAACAAAGACCCAGTTGGTGCCATTTGTACCAGCCAAAGATCCAAGACAGATGAATGCAGGGGAACAAATAATAATAATATAAGAGAACCAGTTAGAGCCAGACAGACCTGAAAAAGTACAGCAGCGAAATTGACCAGAGATAATCCCCAACTCCCTTACATGCTCAACGTGATGAATCCACCTACCGCAGAACACACCTGGAATACGAACGCCTAGTCTGTGAAGACCCTCTCCCAAGACCCTCCCCCCCCTCCCCCCCAGGATTCCAGCCCACAGGAGAGAGAGGAAAACCCTCACGACAAAGACCCAGCATGGGCAAGCATGAACTTGATACTTTTCATCTCCTAAACTCTAAGGGTGCCCGGGAAACTTGTCACCCAGGGAGCAGCGGGCAGCGGCCGCTCGTCCCGGGCTCACCCCCTGACCCTGTCTCCACACCCCCTTCTCTCCGACTTCCCAGGGAGCGGCCAGCAGCCCCGCCTTGTCTCCCTTCTAATAAGAAACATGCAAGGAAATCACATATTAACGTCATACCACATATGTATTGTTTATCATTCTTTTTATTAGAAACATGCTTTTCAGGCACTTAACCTGGGCTTTCTCACCAGGAAGAGAAAGGGTATGTTTTAAAGGGATGTGGTATTTGTTGAAGTTTCTGTATATTTGCAATTTCTAAATGTGAGTGAATACCTCATTCAGGGAGAACAGCTTTTACTTTGAGGAAAAAAAAAATTAAAGTAAATGAAAACGTAATCTTTAAATTATTGAATATTTGACAGGAAATAAAAAAGTAAATATGACTGAGGAAGCATATATTATTCACTCCTATCAAATTCTCCGCTTATGCAAATGTAGGTTTTAAAGAATAATTTTATTAGCTCTATCTTGGCAGTCATACCGTTAAAATTAAATCCAAAATGGAGACAACCAGACTTGGGAATTCCCTAAGCAGACACAACAATTTAAGCCACTTGAACAAAACTAAATCCAGCTTGTTTCCCAAACATAACCAAACATTAACTCAGGTGGTTTCTTGGAAATGTCTCTGACAATTGTAATAGAAACTTAAGTCATCTTCTTAAAATGGTACGGAATAATCACTTTCAACCAATCCCCTGCTGTCTGGAAACCCTCATTCACTAGTAACCAATCACTGTCAAAGTTAATTTAACTTCCTCATTTACAAACTTCCATCTTACAAACCATTCAGAAACTTCACACCCTGAGCCTTATTCATGACCATCATTGAATGTGGAAGCTCTCTGTTCTCGAACTGTCCTTACAAGTTCGATAAATTCATACTAAATACTGTTTATGGATTTGGTGGTTTTATTTTTACTCTTCCTGAATTTTTGACAACAGCGAACTTTCAATGGGAACACAAAAAACCGATAAATGCCTAAAGGTAGAATACTGATATTGTGTTTGGGTACACCAAAGTGAAATTGTTTATGTCATACAGTTGATGTCCATTAAATAATATGTAATTATATTTATATTGTTAAATACACAGGGAAAAAAATAAAATTAGTGTTTTATTAATATTTTCAAATGTGAGTGGAAGACTGAAAGATGAATATATGCAGTTCAAACTTTATATATATAAAAGATATGTTTATATATAAAAATAGGTTTATGCATGTTAGATTCTTAAATGCATAAACACACATATTTACACCTACTGATGTAATATAAATTATGTATATTCATGGAATGACTTTATATGGCGTTGGAAGAAATAAAAATATTCCAAGCGAATAATTAATATTTCCTACCAAGACATAATCACATGATTTCACAGTAAATTACTGTTAAGGCAAAATGTATCTTCAGGGTTCAAAACTGCCCCCTCCCGACCCTTCCTCCGTCCGTGTCTGTGATGAACTGTACTTAACATTGAAGTTGACCAAACAGGAGCCTGTTACCACAGGAGCCCGTTACCAATGGAGACAGGAACCAAAATAGACCCGGTACCAAAGCAGGCAGGAACCGAGACAGAAGAACACCAGGAGCCCAGGCCAGAGGCCTGCTAACCAGCATCGACAGAAACGGCCAGAAGGGGGCAGCAGAGTATACAGCTAGCCCTCTCACCCCTGCTCCGGGCTGACTCTCTTACCGGACTCAGCCCACCTGCACCCAGGTCTTTGCAATAAATCCTCTTTCCTATACACTTTGGCCTCTGTGTGTTTGATGCGACTCCTGCCTGGTCCCGGACCTTTCAATGACCTGTGCGTGTTGTATAGACTGGTCTTAAATGCAAATATCTTCCAATGCCCAAGTTCTTAAGTTCTTGACCTCCTGCTCAGAGCAATCTTTGCTGGCTGCCTCTGCCCCGAGGTCCTCTCAGTAACGCTCTATTGGAGAAGTCTGCCTTAGATAGGGGGGGTCACAGAGCAGCCCTTCCGTTGATGGGTGGATCGCCTCTCCCAGTAGACCGCAGTCTCCCCAAGGTCAGGGGGCTTACCACACTGTGCCGTATCTCTGGGAGCCCCAGAACTGAGTAATCCTTAATAAATATGTTTAATTAAAATGTATTTTTTTTTCAGAAATCCCATTATTTAATAGGAAAAAAAATTTAATCACCTGGATGTCTATGTGTTGTCAACACCTAAAAATTTGCAATAATTTATTACTGATAAAACTATTCCTTGTGTATAAGTAGGAAGGAGTTTTTATGTAAATTCAGGAGAACTTAAAAAAAAATTGACATTTTATTTGATTATTTGTTGGAAAAAAGTTGAAAATACAAAAACTTTTACGTTCATATTTTTTCTACACATTTTTTTTTTTTTTTTTGTATTTTTCTGAAGCTGGAAACGAGAGACAGACAGACTCCCGCGTGCACCCAACCGGGATCCACCCCGCACGCCCACCAGGGGGCGACGCTCTGCCCACCAGGGGCTGATGCTCAGCCCCTCTGGAGCGTCGCTCTGTTGCGACCAGAGCCACTCCAGCACCTGGGGCAGAGGCCAAGGAGCCATCCCCAGTGCCCGGGCCATCTTTGCTCCAATGAAGCCTCGCTGCGGGAGGGGAAGAGAGAGACAGAGAGGAAGGAGGGGGGGAGGGGTGGAGAAGCAGATGGGCACTTCTCCTGTGTGCCCTGGCCGGGAATTGAACCCGGGACTTCTGCACACCAGGCCGACGCTCTACCACTGAGCCAACCGGCCAGGGCTTTTTTCTACACATTTTTATTGAATTCCTACTCTGTATTAATCATTGCACAAGTCCCGGTGGGAGATACACAGACAAAAGAGACACAGTCCCTCTGCGACGGGCTGACTCCTACAGAGCAGGTATGAGACACGGGGGCTGTAACTCGCGGTAGAAATGACCACGGGCATCAGAGATTTGCTGAAGTGATCTTTGTCCCACTCTGTTTCACTACGACCCACAGTAATAAATTCAATTCACACCGTGTGTGCATCTAAACCCGAAACCAACGTGTCCAGTCAGTAGTTCGACTTTATTTTATGCCACGCCCTCCGGCACGTGGTCTTTTTGTTCCACGCTGCGTGTGGGCTCCTTCAGCGGCGCACAGCACAAGCAGAGTCGACACACCGCTCAGAACGGCTGAGCTATCCGGAGGAGCAGCTTCCTCTCTACGATGCTATCTGTGCTAAATATTGAATTTTGAAAACTATATTTACACAGCCACATTTGAGAAAAAGGAATCCGTCTCGAGAGAAGGAAGCATGCGAATCAAAGCGCTGAGAAACCGTGTGAGACGTGCGTCCCTAACGTGAGTCCGGTTGGGTTTGGCTGGTGGGGGGGGGGCAGGGTGCTCGGCGGCCCCGGGTCCCACACCCTGATCTATTAACACACACTTTGTGTACCTGGCCTCTCTCGAGTGTGGCAGGAACTGTGGCTATACAAGCACACCATTTCCATCATTATTTTACTTTTTTTTTTTTTAATTTTTTTTTAAATTATAATTTTATTTTTTTAATGGGGCGACATCAATAAATCAGGTTACATATATTCAAAGATCAACAAGTCCAGGTTATCTTGTCTTTCAATTATGTTGCATACCCATCACCCAAAGTCAGATTGTCCTCTGTCACCTTCTATCTAGTTTTCTTTGTGCCCCTCCCCCTCCCCCTTTCCCTCTCCCTTTCCCCCCTCCCCCCGTAACCACCACACTCTTATCAATGTCTCTTAGTTTCACTTTTATGTCCCACCTACGTATGGAATAATGCAGTTCCTGTTTTTTTCTGATTTACTTATTTCACTTCGTATAATGTTATCAAGATCCCACCATTTTGCTGTAAATGATCCGATGTCATCATTTCTTATGGCTGAGTAGTATTCCATAGTGTATATGTGCCACATCTTCTTTATCCAGTCATCTATTGACGGGATTTTTGGTTGTTTCCATGTCCTGGCCACTGTGAACAATGCTGCAATGAACATGGGGCTGCATGTGTCTTTACGTATCAATGTTTCTGAGTTTTTGGGGAATATACCCAGTAGTGGGATTGCTGGGTCATAAGGTAGTTCTATTTTCAGTTTTTTGAGGAACCACCATACTTTCTTCCATAATGGTTGTAATATTTTACTTTTTTTTGGTAAAAAAATAAAATAAGAAGGTTTTTTTTTTTTGTTTTTTTTTTTTTTTGGCAGATGTAATTACAGTCCCTAATCACTGAGTTAAGCAGTGGGTCCGACCGCCCCAGACGACCTCGTCAAAGGGAGATTTACACTCAGACATCGTGAGCGTTCTTGCTGGTTGTGAAGATCTGGACTTCAGGAACTCGACACCTGCGAGGGACGCGGGTTTGCAAACACCGTGCGGACCCCAGAGAGAACACCGGGCCAGCCCGGCCAACGTTGCCAGATTGTGAGACCCTGAGCAGAGGGCCCAGTGGAGCTCACCGACTCCCGGCCTCCTGAGGCAGCAGGCAGTGCAGGGGTGGCAGCTGAAACCAGCTGTGTGATCATTGCTTACTCAACAAGCGGTCAACAGAACAAGCGGTCAACCGCTGGATTGTGGGTCCACAAAAAACAACAGTGGGAGATCATCTTGGGAAGGTCAGTGAAATCCAGATGGGTCGGAGCCAGGAGAGCGGGCTCAGAGGGCTCTTCTTCAGGAAGTGGGGGGCCACCGAGGATCTGGGGGAGACGGCTCGGGAAGGAAAGGGAGCACTGGAAGACACCTCCCCGCGATCATCTTCTTCTCCAGTTATTATTTAAATAGTTTCTGTTTTGATGATCACGTGGTTTACTTATGAGACAGATGGAGTTATGATGATAGATGTTGCTTTAGGAATAGGATTCGGTAATGGTACAGGTGTGGGTGTGGCCGGTAAAAAATGCAGGTGCAGTAGTCCTCTCGTATCTGAAAATTTTCTTCCTGCAGTTTCAGTTGCCTGTGGTCAGCCGCGGCCCTAAAATATTAAATGAAGAATTCCAGAGATAAACAAGTCGTACGTTTAAACTGAGAGCCCGTCTGAGTAGCATGATGAGCTCTTGTACCGTCCACCTCCACTCGGCCCACGTTGTAAATTGCTCCTTTGTCCAGCGTCTCCACACGGTATCCACTTCCTGCCCGTTAGTCACTGAGTAGCCTCTGTGGTCATCAGATCAACTGTCTCAGTAGCTCAGAGCTTGTGCCCACGTCATCCTTCTTTTACTTAACAAGGAGCGCCCCACCTGCAGGGGGAGCGATGCTGAGCAATTCGGAATTCACCACAGCCAAGCGGCAAAGTGCTTCCTCTTAGTGAAGATGTGCGTCGAGCACCACCAGATATTTTGAAAGAGACACGGCGTTCACATTACTTGTATTAGAGTATCTCGTTATAATGGTTCCACTTCGTTATTGTCATTGTTGTTCAGCTCTTCCTGTGCCGCCAACCATGGTGACACATTCTGGGAAATGCGTCATTAGGCGAGTCCATCGCGGTGCAAACCTCACAGAGTGCAGGGGCACGGACCGCGGTGGTCTCCCTGGCTGCCCCCGTGGGCTCCAGGCGTAGAGACCGGCGCACTTAGGTTACAGACCTCTGCAGCGTGGGACAGTACAAGATGACGTGAGATTGAATCAGACACAAGAGAGAAGATTCAATCCCGAGGGTGGTAAACAAGAGATGTGGGAGCCTGCAGCCTGCATGTCACTGTATTGTTTTCTTTTCTTTATCTTTTTAAGTAAGCAGAAGACACTAAAATAACAATAAAAACATTGGTAGTAGCTGTCTAAACTAGTCATAGAACCATTTATTATTATCAAATGTTGTAAAGTGTACATGAATTTATGTGCTACACTTCTATGCAACCGGCTGCCCGGTAGGTGTGTTACAGAAACACACAAATAACGTATTGCACCACAACACCACTAAGTGCTAGAAGATGTCAGATCCACTCTCATCTTATGGGGCCACCGGGGTACATAGGGTCCCTCCTTGACCGAAACGTCATTATGTGACACATAGAGGAGAAACCATAGTCAGTGTAGAATTTAGTATGGCCTGTGGTTTCAAGCAGCCACTGGAGGTCTTGAAGTGATTCCTCTTGGGTTTAAAGGGGGAATCAGTGTGATGAACAAACACGGTCATTAGATAGCTGTACCTCTGGGGACCCGTGCAACATGGTGACAACTGGCTGTAATTCAATCAAACAAAAGATGTTTTCTTCTCCACATTCAGAGAAAGTCCTGAGAGAGCCACATCTGTCACCAGGGAAATAGCAGCCATTTATAACCTTGCTAGACTAAAAATCACACCCCTTTCAACAGCGGCATCCACAGTATCCGAGAACAGAGGATTTACAGACTCCTGTACCATCTCTCAGCAGGTGCTAAGCAGGCCTAACCTCTCGGGCTTAATAAGCTCCTATGGGCTTTGAAGTTAACAGGGGACGAAAAGTCTTCAATGCAGAAACAACACCGTTCATGTACTGATGGAGAACCTTTACAGTAATTTTAATTTTAAAAGAGAGCTAAACCCTGGCTGGTTGGCTCAGCGGTAGAGTGTCGACCAGGTGTGTAGAAGTCCTGAATTTGATTCCTGGTCAGGGCACAGAGGAGAAGCAAACATCTGCTTCTCCACCTCTCCCCTCCTTCTCTCTCTCTCTCTCTCTCTCTCTCTCTCTTTTTCTTCTCTTCTTCCCCTCCTGTAGCCATGGCTCCAGTGCTTCAAGTAAGTTGGCCCTGAGCTCTGAGGATGGCTCCATGGCCTCACCTCAGACACTGAAACAGCTCAGTTGCTGAGCAAAAGCAGTGGCGCCAGGTAGGCAGAGCGTCGCCCCCTAGTGGGCTTGCCAGCTGGATCTCAGTTGGGGGGCATGTGGGAGTCTGTCTGCCCCCCCACCTTTCACTTAATAAAAGAGAGAGAGAGAGAGAGAGAAAGAGAGAGCTAACTTAGCCTGACCAAGTGGTGGTGCAGTGGATAGAGCATTGACCTAGGATATTGAGGATCCAGGTTCGGAACCCTGAGGTTGCTGGCTTGAGCGTGGGCTCACCAGCTTGGGTGTGGGGCCACTGGCTTGAGTGTGAGATCATAGACATGACTCTCCATGTTTGTTGGCTTGAAGCTCAAGGTCTCTGGCTTGAGCCTAAGGTCGCTGGCTTGAGCAAGGGGTCAAGGCACATATGAGAAAGCAGTCAATGAACAACTAAGGTGCTGCAACTATGAGCTGATACTTCTCATTTCTCTCCTTTCCTGTCTGTCTGTCCCTATCTGTCTATCTGTCTGTCTTGGTTTCTCTCACAAAAGAGAGAGAGAGAGAGAGAGTTAATTTAGTATTTTATACTAATAAAGGAGAAGACATAGGTTATACTCTGTGTGGACAAATATGTTAACACCAAAATTTCTAACAATTTCTAGCCTGACCAGGTGGTAGTGTAGTGGATAGAGCATCGGACCGGGACGCAGAAGACCCAGGTTCCAGATTCCGAGGTCGCCAGCTTGAGTGCAGACTCATCTGGTTTGAGCAAAGCTCACCAGCTTGGACCCAAGGTTGCTGGCTCGAGCAAGGGGTTACTTGGTCTGCTGAAGGCCCACAGGCAAGGCACATGTGAGAAAGCAATCAATGAACAACTAAGGTGTCACAATGAAAAACTGACGATTGATGCTTCTCATCTCTCTCCGTTCCTGTCTGCCCCTATCTCTGACTCTCTCTCTGTCTCTGTTAAAAAAAAAATTAACAATTTCTAGATTGTTGCTGATCTTTTACATTCTGATTATCCAAAAATTAGAATATCAACCAGATACAACAAACTTCTGTTGTTCTGGAAAAAAGGCAAATAAATAAATAAATAAATAAATAAATAAATATGAAAAAACCCAAAATGGATCGTGTAAGGGTCTTCCAGTAATATTTTGCTTCTTTCGTGACAGGAGAGCATGGTATTAATGATTTATATTTTTAACACATTATTCACCTTTCCAGCATCAGAATATGCTATTTTAATTATTACTAAGTAACTTAATTAAACATTCTTGAGGTGGAGAAGCCCTGACAAGAATGCCAGGTGGGGACCGAAATGGCCAGAATTGTCACTTTCATCCACGAGCAGCCCGGTCCGTTCACACCCACGCGTCATATACATCTCATCATTTTATCTGTGTCCTATGGTGTGAAAGGCTCGGGCAGCCCTGCTTCAGGTCCTATTTTGCTGTTAGAAATGCAATTATGGTTTCTATAGCTCACTGGGCAGCTTTGGGCTGGTGATATTTTCAGAGCTCTGTCAATCAGAGACCGGGAAGCAGATGGTTTCATTAATTCTTCTGGTTCCAGTTGGCAAGCCGTTCATCCTCATAGTTTAGTATCGTCTCTCGGGGGGGAAGAGAACGAGTCAGGCTACAGGAATGCCCCGGGGATAGCAGACCACTGGGGTCAACCATTATGTCTACGTGCATGCCCAGTCACATGATCGACTGGATGTCTGCGGCATCAAGAAAAGAAAAAAGCTGACAACAAATGGTTTTCCAAAAGTGGTGGTAATTTTTTTTTTTTTTATCTTTCTGAAACTGGAAACAGGGAGAGACAGTCAGTCAGACTCCCGCATGCGCCCGACCGGGATCCACCCGGCACGCCCACCAGGGGTCGATGTTCTGCTCACCAGGGGCGACGCTCTGCCCACCAGGGGGCGATGCTCTGCCCCTCTGGGGGTTGCTCTGCCGCCACCAGAGCCACTCCAGCTCCTGGGGCAGAGGCCAAGGAGCCATCCCCAGCGCCTGGGCCATCCTTGCTCCAATGGAGCTTCGCTGCGGGAGGGGAAGAGAGAGACAGAGAGGAAGGAGGGGGGGGGTGGAGAAGCAGATGGGTGCTTCTCCTGTGTGCCCTGGCCAGGAATCGAACCCGGGTCCCCTGCACGCCAGGCCGACGCTCTACCACTGAGCCAACCGGCCAGGGCCAGTGGTGGTAATTTCTTAAACTTTCAGAACCCACACATTTCATGAAAACTTATTAAATTGTCCCTTATAATGTCAGACGATGGGGGCCAGGGGCGTGTGAGGCCCATGGAAGGTTCAGGCTGCACGGATAAGCAGTCAATTTTAAATATTTAACTCCTCTGCCGGCCACCCAAGACACTTCTGTGAAATAGTTTAATAGTCAGGCAGCAACAAATTGTCATTCCAACAAAAACAAAACAAAACACTTTAGCCTTCATTAGTTTAGAAAATTACTCAGAGCCTAATTAAGAAATCATTGACTGAGGCATAGAAACATGAGTAAGACCTGACCCCTCATGAAAACATCAAGACATTTTCAGTCTTAGAAAAAGGCTACTTGTTCTATGACAGGGATACCGAGGAGTCACCAGAATGGGTTTAAAAACTGCATAAGCAATACATGCCATTTTTATTTTGTTTGTCCTTAGATTGGCTGATCAATTATCAACAATTGCTTGACCTCTGATGGGTTTTACTGAGTGCTTATTTCTGAGTATTTTTTTATGGTCCTGGGATATGGATGCAAACAGGTCTTTGCATTAAAGGCATTCTATTAGTTTCTTGCAGGTGCGATGGTGACAAATGAGCATAAACGGAGTGGTTGATAACAGCAGAATGTAGTATCTCACCTTCTTGGAATCCAGAAATCCAAAACTAAGGTTTCCACAGGGACCAATTGGCCATTGGTCTAACTTTGAGTTGGTTGTCCTACAAGATCTTCACGACAGTGCACCTGTCCCGCTGCGAGCATCCTCTCCCTTCGTTCACATGTTGGGAACAAAGACTGAATTGTGAATTAGAAGACAACAGAGTAGCCCCTGCCCCGTCAGCTGAGGACTATTCACAAGTACACCTGTTTACCAACTCTGGTGGTCTCTTTCTTATTTGTTATGGATTTGTCTATATCTAAAAGTATCTGGAAGAAATTCTGCCTTTTTTTTTATAGACTCATAGTATAATCAAACTTTTGAATGTCACTTGGGGAAAAGGTACAATCTTTTTTTTTTTTTTTTTTGTATTTTTCCGAAGCTGGAAACGGGGAGAGACAGACAGACTCCCGCATGCGCCCAACCAGGATCCACCCAGCACGCCCACCAGGGGCGATGCTCTGCCCACCAGGGAGCGATGCTCTGCCCCTCCGGGGCGTCGCTCTGTTGCGACCAGAGCCACTCCAGCACCTGGGGCAGAGGCCAAGGAGCCATCCCCAGTGCCCGGGCCATCTTTGCTCCAATGGAGCCTTGGCTGCGAGGAGGGGAAGAGAGAGACAGAGAGGAAGGAGAGGGGGAGGGGTGGAGAAGCGGATGGGCATTTCTCCTGTGTGCCCTGGCCGGGAATCGAATCCGGGACCCCTTGCACGCCAGGCTGACGCTCTACCACTGAGCCAACCGGCCAGGGCCGGTACAATCCTTTTCTTAAAGAAATTTTTGAACGCTGCTAGAGGGAAGGAGGATGAGAAGACGGGATCAGGGAAGGTGAAGGGTCAGCCAAGTTATATACACGCAACACGTGGGCTCAGATAATAGGGGAGAAAATCCTGTAGGGATGGTGGGGTGGGAGCTAGGGGGAGGGGACAAAAGGCGTGCAATGGGGGGGCATGTCACTGAGGAGGGAGGGAGTTCTATTGAGTGGGACACTGGAATCCACGTTGACACAACAGATTTTAAAAATTGATCGAAAAAAAGAAATGTTCAACATGTGAAAACTCAACAAACACATTCAAGAGGCAGCTCTGGGAAGATGAGGAGAGAAAAGGCCCAGGAGACACCGTATTCGGTCAAATGGAGAGAAACGTCACCTGCCCTTCTGGGACGCTTCCTCCCCCAGCTTTCATAGCGCAATCCACTGGGCTCCTTCCTCCATTGACGCTGCGTCGCTGACCTCCGAGTGGACCGAGGTCTCCCGTTAGAGTCTCTGCAGGAAGATAGGCCCCCGCCCCCCCCCCCGTTATCAACCTGCGACACCCTAAGACAGATCCTGACTAATTAAATTCACACCCAGCTCCAGAGGCGAGTCCAGCGCTTTAATTAAGGACTTCCTGAAACTTCAGAAAGACAGAAAATGATGGAAGAATTCAGGATTTTATTAGATGCATAGTGTTCTGAATCTTAAGCAGAACAGGCTATTTAATTAGCACTTTAAATGAGAGAGAAGGAAGGAGGGAAGCCGGAAGGGAGGGAGGGCGTCATGGAGAGAGAGAGAGACAGAGAGAGAAGAGAGAGAGAGAGAGATGAGGGGTTGGAGGGATGGGAAAAAAGGTGGAGGGATTGAGAAGTACTGATTGGCAGCGACCCAGTGGTCATGGGATGTCAAGTACAGTGTAGGGAATGAATCAATAATATTGGAATAACCATGTATGGTAACAGGCAGGTATTGGAAATATCAGGGACAGCACTTTGCAAAGCACATGATTGTCTAACCACTGCGCTGTACACTTGAAACTAACACAAAACATTAATGAATTTTTAAAAATTATAATTTAAAATTATTGGAGTAGAAAAAAGGTTATAAATAGCCCAACTAGTTACAATTTGTAGAAAGTGCTTTGAGAAAGGCTCTGGCCGGGTAGCACGGTTGGTTAGAGCATCATCTCTACATGCTGAGGTGGTTGGTTCAATCCCCGGTCTGGGCACATACGAGAATCGCCCAATGACAGCATGAATAAGTGGAATCATTGGTTGATGCTTCTCTCTCATTCTCACTGTCTCTGTCTCTGTCTCTCTCCCTTCCTCTCTCTCTAAAAATCAATAAATTAAAAAAATACATTGAGAAAGGACTCAAAGAAGCATACTCCATTTCAAAAGCTTTTCACTGAAGGGCCTGTTCCACAAAGACAGAAAATTAAGATAGGACTTGGACTCCGAGAACTAGCGTTACGGTGCATTTTGCTGTGACTGTAATTGCTGAATGAGAGGAGGCTTTTGGCTGTGTTCTGAGAAATAAGAAAATAACAAAAACTGGTAAGTTTTAAAAAAAAAAGACTAGCTTGACCAGGTGGTGGCACAGTGGATAGAGCATCGGACTGGGATGAGGAAGACCCAGGTTTGAGACCCCATGGTTGCCAGCCTGAACGTGGGCTCATCTGGTTTGAGCATGGGCTCACCAGCTTGGACCCAAGGTTGCTGGCTCGAGCAAGGGGTCAAGGCACTTATGAGAAAGCAATCAATGAACAACTAAGGTGCTGCAACAAAAAACGAATGATTGATGCTTCTCATCTCTCTCCATTCCTGTCTGTATGTCCCTGTCTGTCCCTCCCTCTGACTCTCTCTCTCTCTCTCTGTCTCTGTAAAAAGAAAGAAAACAACAACAACAAAAAAAAAACCCCCACTAAAAGGTAGCTGGTCATTTCTAATAAAGTCTCAGAAAGTAAACAAGCTAGATATGAAAACAGACTACGGCATGCTAGATAAAGCTACCAGTTTCTGCAATAAAAACAAGAATGGAAAAATCATTCTGCTGTTCTTCAGAGCCGAGAGCCCGTGGGCAGGGACTGTTTAGACACTGCCAAGTCCCAGGGGAGGAAGCAATGTCCCAAGTTGCACAAGAAATAAAAGGCAGCAGTAGAAAATCTGCCCATGAGTGCTCAAAGGTTCTGTATTTTCTCTGATTTTCTGAGAAATATTATTTATAAATACAAATAGACAATGATCCCTCTTTCTTATTGACAGAATGCCACGGCCACAGAATATCAGATCTTCAGAGTAAATTTTGAAGTGATTTTGAAAGAAAGGAGGAAAACCCGTTAACCAGCTTTTGAAAGAAGGAGAAAACAAAAGATTTTCCTCAAAACAATATGTCTAACTGTGCCAGAAGAGGAAAGAACATGGTAAAAGGCAAACTTCAAAGTGGGTAGTAAGTTTTGGAAGTCTGGAGGGGAAAATGAATCATTGCCTTGGTTTGCGAGAACATTCAAACACCGAATTGTCACTTTCTTAAATCCTATCCCAAGTCCATCCTGTAGCTCACTTGGTGGCCATTATCAAAGAGATTGGATCTTTCACCTTCTGATATAACAACCAAGATGTAATGGGTAGAGTTTACTTTTTACTTTTTATTTTTAGCAAGATAGACAGAAAGAGAAAGACAGAGAGAAGGAGTGACAGGAAAGAAAAAGATGAGAAACATCAATTCTTCGTTGGGGCGCTTTAGTTGTTCATTGATTGCTTTTTCATATATGCCTTGACCAGGGGGCTACAGCAGCATGAGTGACCCCTTGCTCAAGCCAATGACCTTGGGCTTCAAGTCAGCGACCTTGGAGCCATGTCTACGATCCCACGCTCAAGCCAGATGACCCCACGCTGAAGCTGGTGAGCCTGTGCTCAAGCCAGATGACCCCGTGCTCAAGCCACTCGGGGTTTTGAACCTGGGTCCTCTGTGTCCCTGTCTGATGCTCTACCCACCCAGCCAGGCAGTAGAATTACTTTTAAAATCAGTATTCCCAACAATATACTATAGAAGGATAAATAAAACATTAACTTCTTTTTCTTAAATAGGATCACATTACTGTGGATCTTGATATTAATTTATATATGCTATAGGTGGTTCAAAAATAAATTATGGTCCTAGAATCTCTAAGGTTTGGTGCAAGCAAAGTATGTGATGCAGTACATATGAAACTCGACTGATTTTTTTTTTAAGGTCATAATCTTTTCATCATTATGTGAAAGGTTAAGCTCCGGTCTAGAATTACTCCCAGCGTGAAACACACCGGTGATCTGTTGCAGCCTATCATTTGTGGATATGGTAACCGTTACTTATGCTCATTGCCTCAGAAATATTTCAGTCTTAGCAAAATCAGCCTCAGAATTTTAATACTCATGCTAGACCACCATTAGATCTAGTGGTAACCTACGCAGTGTAATTCCTGCTGCTAACTGAAACATTGATACGCTTTAGCTAATCGACTAACAGATTATGAAATAACTGTTGCTGTCCCTTCCTCCTATTGCTTTCTGCAGGTACAAGACTCTCCATAAGAAAAGAAAAACGAGATACCGGGCGGACAGAGCAGCCTGCTCACAGTCACCGGGTATAGCTCCAATGTGCAGGGAAACTGCGTCTCAGAGAGCAAGGAACTTACCCCCGTGCACACACAATGTATCTGCCCCCCAGGCTCTGTCGTGTGGACAGCCATGCTGGTCAGAAGTTTGAAAAGAATGACTGTGACTTTTCTTTGATGGAGGCATTCGCTCTGTCACAGGAAAGTTGTGCAGGTAGCAAACATTTGCATCATAAACCCTCACTTTGGCGTGATCTGACATTGGAACGTTGGAGCTGCATTTGGTACAAAAAGATTGGAACATGCTTTTGACCTTGAAATGGCATTTTTATTTCCCCTCTTCTAAGTGCACATTTTTTTTCAAATGACTTAAAAGAAGGCTAAAAGTGTCTGTGGTGAACTAATGCTACTTCCAACACAATCCTAATCAACACAGACAGGAACAGAATAAAGGTGAGAGATTTTCAGCATTCCGAAGGAGAGAGGGGTGGGGGGGAGTGTGGTTCCTCACCAGCTTATGATGGGCACTTTCTGGGGTTCGTGCAGGGACGTGTACAGCCCAGCAAACCCCAACGGGCCCACGCCAGCTCAGCACTAAAGGGTCACTGATGACATGGTCGCCTCTTTCTAAGAACCCCTGCCCAGACTGTGCTTTGAATTTTTGAGTCTCTGGGGCATTGGGGTTGGTATCCTTAAGGCACAATAATAAGAAACTTAAAAAAAAATACCTTGGCAGGTTGAATGGAGAAACTGAGACAAGGTAATCAAACAAGGTCGAACAATTTGACCAATTTACAGCCCAGCTGGTGAATCCTAAGACCCTGTCCTCCTTGACTAAAGATGTTGAGGACAGACGGTTTACACCTCTCCTCTCTGACCAGGGAATAAATACCTTCCATCAGCCCGATCAGGGAGATTGAGGGCAGAGACCCAGTCAGTGCCTTCAGGGCCAGCCAAACGCAGGACGGACGAAGTCAGGGGAACAAACAGCCCACAACCCCATCGGAGCCAGACAGACCCGAGATCAAAGTAAAGCAGTGAAAGTGACCACAGAATCGTCCCCAACGCCCTTACATGCTCATTGAGATGAGCCAGCACACGGAAGGACACTCCTGGAAAATGAACGCTCAGTCTGTGAAGATCCTCCCCAAGACCTCCCCTAGGACTGCAGCCCCCAGGAGAGAGAGGAAAGCCCTGCGACAAAGGATGGTGGTGCGGGCGCTTTCTGGAGCCTGCCCACACCCTGCTCTTGCCTCTCAGGCCCCAAACCTTCACTCTTCTGTCCTAAACCCTAAGGGTCCCCATGAGACTTGCAAACGAGGGAGCAGGGGGCAGCGGCAGCTGGTCCCAGGCTAGCGCCTGACCCTGTCTCCAAAGCCCCCTTTTTCTCTGTCTCTCCGGTGAGCTGACTGCAGCCCAGTGTGGGTCCCTTCTGTTGCTGTGACTTCCCGCCCAGGGACATGGCTGCAGCCCAGTGTGGGTCCCTTCTGTCGCTGTGACTTCCCGCCCAGGGACCTGGCTGCAGCCCAGTGTGGGTCCCTTCTGTCGCTGTGACTTCCCGCCCAGGGACCTGACTGCAGACTGACTGCAGCCCAGTGTGGGTCCCTTCTGTCACTGTGACTTCCCGCCCAGGGAGCTGACTGCAGCCCAGTGTGGGTCCCTTCTGTCCCTGTGACTTCCCACCCAGGGACCTGACTGCAGCCCAGTGTGGGTCCCTTCTGTCGCTGTGACTTCCCGCCCAGGGACCTGACTGCAGCCCAGTGTGGGTCACTTCTGTCGCTGCGACTTCCCGTCCAGGGACCTGGCTGCAGCCCAGTGTGGGTCCCTTCTGTCACTGTGACATCTGTCCAGGGACCTGACTGCAGCCCAGTGTGGGTCCCTTCTGTCCCTGTGACTTCCCGTCCAGGGAGCTGGCTGCAGCCCAGTGTGGGTCCCTTCTGTTGCTGTGACTTCCCGCCCAGGGACCTGACTGCAGACTGACTGCAGCCCAGTGTGGGTCCCTTCTGTCTCTGTGACTTCCCACCCAGGGACCTGACTGCAGCCCAGTGTGGGTCCCTTCTGTCCCTGTGACTTCCCGCCCAGGGAGCTGACTGCAGCCCAGTGTGGGTCCCTTCTGTCGCTGTGACTTCCCGCCCAGGGAGCTGACTACAGCCCAGTGTGGGTCACTTCTGTCTCTGTGACTTCCCGCTCAGGGACCTGACTGTAGCCCAGAGTGGGTCCCTTCTGTCTCTGTGACTTCCCGCTCAGGGACCTGACTGTAGCCCAGAGTGGGTCCCTTCTGTCATTGTGACTTCCCGCCCAGGGAGCTGGCTGCAGCCCAGTGTGGGTCCCTTCTTTCCCATAACATATCCAGGGAGCCAAAGCAGAGTGCCGCCCGGGCTCTCTCCTGTAGCTTCCTCTACCTGAAGCCCTTCCTGAGTTTCTCTGCTCCCCCCCCCCCTCAGCTTTAAGAAACTACTCTCAAGGTCACCTGGGCTCATGCTGTGAAATCTTCCCGCGTCAAGTCAAGAACTCAAACACTACGGGCCAGCCAGGAGCACGGGAGCCGGCAGACGGAGCTCCGAACCCAGAGCTCACCTGGAGACACCCTCACCCGTCCGCCAGCTCTGCCCTAGGAGGAGCGCGTTCCCGTTCTCAGGACTGACTCTCCAACAGAAGAGGTTGCACAGCCCGCTGTGACCCCGACCCCTGCACGGTGACCCCTGCCCAGGGATCGCGCCCCTGCAGCTCCCAGCTACCCCGCTGGCTGGGGTGTGACCTCTCACAGGGAACCCATCCCGCAGCAGGGGGCTTGCTACAGATTTCCTATCTCACCATTTGTTTCTTCGACACTTTGGAACTTCTTTTTTATCGGTGGGTGGCTCTCCCTCCTGCTCTGAACGCGCAGCCTGTGTGCGCCCTGGGGACAAGCGCAGGCTGGTCGTTGACCAGGTGGCCTCTCACCAGGTCAAGACTTCTGACTCCTGCTTCCTGCATGGAAAGGGCCTGGTTCCTATCCAAAATGTATTTAAAACACACACACACAGCTCAACAACATAAAAACAAACCATCCAATTTAAAAACTGAGCAGAAGGCCTGAACAGACACTTCTCCCAAGAAGACGTACGAAGAGTCAATTTCACTCTTGGAGAAATGCAAATCCAAACGACAGTGCATTAGAAACACTAAGTGCGATGGCTATCAACTGTGTGAAAGTTTATTTGGCATTTTATGTACTTATTTTCTACTCTGAAGAAAAATCACACAGCCATTAGAAGTTAAATATAAATATAAATATAAATAAATATATATAATTAAAACGAGTAAGTACACATTATTATATATAAAATGAATAAGTACACATTTTTATACAGTGTATTATGCAGACTCTTCTTGACCATCTCGTGATAATCACGTTTCTGCTAATAAGTAAATACATATTAATGTGATACTTTTTAATTAACTTGAACTCTATTTTTTTAAATGCAAACAGTTCTCCAAAGTTTTACTTCATTTAGTACTATATAAATACAATACTTATGAAATATTTGAGTATTTTATAAACTTGATTTCATCTAATTTTTATTTTTATTACGTAAGTTGGGCTTTAAATATTTACCACCTCTTTTATTAATTATATTTTTACTTCCATTGTCCCTCATCCACCCTCCCCTTACCTTACCTCCCAATCAGACTTACTCTGCTTTCTGCCTAGTATCATAGAGCTCCTTATCGACACAAATTAACTCAGGAGATGGACTTTTGAACATGCAATAATGGAATAAATATCAATAAATGCAAAAAATAGACCCTGGCCAGTTGGCTCAGTGGTACAGCGGCAGCCCAGTGTGTGGATGTCCCGAGTTTATTCCCAGTCAGGGCACACAGGAGAAGTGCTTAATTGCTTCTCCACCCCTCCTCCTCTTGCTTCTCTCTCTCTCTCTCTCTCTCTCTCTCTCCCTCTCTCTTCCTCTCTTGCAGACATGGCTCAATTGGAGAGAGTTGGTCTCAGGCACTGAGGATTGGCTCCATGGCCTTCACCTAAGGTGCTAAGAAGAGCTTGGTTGCTGAACAACAGAGCAATGCCTTAGATGGGCAGAACATCATTTCTTACAGGGCTTGCTGGGTGGATCCTGGTCAGGGTGCATGCAGGAGTCTGTCTATGCCTCCTCTCCTCTCACTGAATAAAAAATGAATAAGTAAATAAATAAATAATGTAAAAAATAAAGAGATGATCTATTTATTTTTTCTTGTGAGTTTTTCAGGCAATAAATACAAACTCTAAATAAGCAAAATCTGAAATATTTATGCAGGCAGGCTTACTACATGATTTGTAATCAATGTGGATTTTGCTCTTATAGGGAAATCCTATGTCAGAAATGTTTTTTTTTTCAATAACGTCATTACACAAAGCACAATCGTAGTGATGTGATTGGAAAAATGTATTGACATACAGAAGCTGACTATAGGTAATGAAAAACATTGTTATAATGCAGTTTTAATAAAAAAAAGTAGGCTTTATGTTTGTCAAAGGGAAGAATGTACTATTTGAGGTTCAACATTTTTCGTTTCACACACATATAATTCAAGCTCTTAGTTATGCTGCGTTTCCATTCAATTTATTTACCCTCTATTGCTCTTCAGAGAAAAATAATCTTAGTGCATAACTTCAGCTGATCTGACTCTCACAAATAACGTTCTGTCTTTTCTTCCTTAGTCAGTCTACTATGATAATGTTTTCTTTTTCCATAAGAAAGTTTTGCCCTGGATGGTTTGCTCAGTGAACAGAGCATTGGTCTTCATGCAGATGTCCCAAGTTCAATCCCTGATCAGGGCACACAGGAGAATCAACCATCTGCTTCTCTCCCCCTCCATTTCCCCCTTCTCTCTCTCTTCTCCTCCCACAGCCAGTGGCTTGGCTGGTCAGAGTATTGGCCCCGGCACTGAAGATAGCTCAGTTGATTCAAGTATTGGCTCCAGACGGATGTTGCCGGGTAGATCCCAGTCAGGACGCATGTGGGAATCTGTCTCTTTATCTCCCCTCCTCTCACTTAAAAAAAAGGAAAGAAAGAAAAAGAAAGTTTTAGTACAATTATTGATTGAGATTTTGGCTTCTTGTACTGCTATTGATAACATTTTTAAGAGTTTTTTTGAGGTACAATGACATACAACACACTGCACTTTTAATGTGTTCACTTTTATTGGTTTGAACATGTGTATACCTATGGAATCATTGCAGTGAGAAAGATAATGAACATATATCTGTTGCTTCCCAAACTTTCCTTTGTACTTCCTCTCTTTGGTTGCTTTTCTTATCTCTACTTTTTCATATCCTATCTTTAGGAAAAAACACTAACCTGCTTTTTTTGTGACTATGCATTCATTTTTACTTCTTAACATTTTATAAAATGAAGTCATGGCTAATGTCCCATCTCTGTCTGGCTACAATCATGCAACAACGTCGAGATACGGCCATAGTGTGCCATCCATCGTTAGTGTCTTTCCTCCTGTTGTTAAATAGTATTCCCTGGTATGGCTATCCCGGCATTGATCATTTGCCTCTAGGATAGTAGACATCTATTAGAATGGCCGTCTGGGTTGATGCCAGTTCTGGATAGAGGAGCTACAGTTGCTATGAGTCTTTGCACGGACCTTTGTTTTTATATTTCTTCTTTGGTAATTACCTCAGAGCGGGACAGCTGGATCACAGTGGAGGTAAAGGCTGATTTTTTTTGATAAAATGCCAGAATATTTACCGAGACCATTACAGAATTTGAGAAATAGCTAACATGGAGTGATGGCTGCAACGCCAGTCGAAACGATATGACTCTTCACGTGGGGCGAGAGGTGAGAAATTGCTCGGTTATATAAAGAGAAATGGCTCGATCTCATCAGGAATAACTGTAACATTCTTTTCTGGCGGTATAACAGTTAAAACGGAGAAAGGAGAATGCATAAGAAAAGTGAGCAGCTATGTCAGCAGTTTACTCCCTTTGGGCTTGGACTCACTCTTCTTTGCCTGTTCTGTGATAATGACGGTAGACTCTATAAAGCTTTTTGTCAGCTGAACAACGTTAACCCCGTGCAACAGAGAGAGGGTGCAGAGAACGCGAGGGAGGGAGCACCGTTTGCTCCTGGGCCCAACGTGTCTTCTTCACCGGGCTCCTGGGGCTCCTGTGTTTCTTCTCCTGCGGCCCCTCCTGCGCATGCGCGATGTATCTTGTCCCAGGTTCCTGTAGGAACAGGGAGAAAAGTTACGACTTTCCGACGTAAGTTGGGAAGAACAGCAGAGATAAAAAATACCTAGAATTAAATGCTCCAAAATACACATTGTTCTTTTCTTTGGTTGATCAGGTTATCAATGAGAGTAATTAAGTTTTTTGTTGTTGTTGTTTTTAATCTTTCTACGTACTTTTATAACTAGAACCCAATACTACAATTTTATGAACAGGTCTGCATGAATGGCTGTTTCGTCCTTTTATAGAATACGAAACCAAGTGATGCTGCATCAACAAACAAATTTAATAAAGATCTCGTTGATTATGACACTCTCTAATCACCTACTATGAAATCAGCTCCTTATCTCTTTAGGCTGATTTTTTTTCCCCCTCGTGATAAACTGTCACCCGGGGATTCTTCAGGGTGTTTGCGCAGTGATACGTCTCAGCAGGACTCCTAAACAGGATGTGATCTTGAGCAGTGTGGTTGTAAGATTACAGATTAAAAGTTGCATTTAATTTTCTAATCACTGGGAGGGCAATTTGCCCCTGGAATACTTTCTGTTTGCAACCCAATAATGGTATAATGCCTTTGGTTTGACTTAGCACTGAACGTTTGCCTCACGAAGATCTTTAATGTGCACAGTTATGCTACATTATTATATTGATTTGTCTTTCTTGGTTTTCTTTAAGTCTTAAAGCAGGGGTCGGGAAACTATGGCTGGCGAGCCCGATGTGGCTCTTTTGATGACTGCATCTGGCTCGCAGACAAATCTTTAATAAAAATAATAATAACGTTAAAAATATAAAACATTCTCATGTATTACTATCCATTCATCTCCTACTGCTCATGTTCATGGTTGCAGGTGGCTAGAGCCAATCACAGCTGTCCTCCGGGACAACACCAAATTTTTATTGGATAATGCGTAACGTACACAGGTCGTTGTATGGCTCTCACAGAATTACATTTTAAAATATGTGGCATTCATGGCTCTCTCAGCCAAAAAGGTTCCTGACCCCTGTCTTAAAATATTGTTGTATTGTAAAAAAAACAAATGAGATGATATTCATAAAACTACTTAGAAAAAACTTTGAAGAAAACATGTTTCTCCCTTCTTGCTTGTAATGGTCAGAATCTCACTCGGGGCCGCCTCCACCATCATCTTTTCCAACAACGTGTTCTGTCAGCTTTAACTGTAGTATCATTACTGGTTGCATTTTCAGAGTCTCTGTGCTATAATCTGGTGCCTACACTTTATATCACATACACATGGTCCCTGACTTACAATGACTCAATTTATAATTCTTTGACCTTATCAAGGGGTGGAAGTACATAATACACATTCAGTAGAAACCTTGCTTTGAATTTTAAATTTTGTTCTTTCCCAGACTAGTCGTGTGTGGTAGCTCACTCCGTCGTTAGGCTGAGTGGTGGTGTGAGCTGCAGTCCCCGGTCAGCCATGAGATCACAATCGGAATCAACCAATATGCCAGCATATTTTAGATAGTTTTTTTTGTGTGTGTGTTTTCCTATCCCGTTTTTTTTCCCCCAAAAAAACCTGTGTCTCCTGCTCCTGGTGACAAGAAGAGTAAATCAATTACTCTTAAGATTAAACTCAAGATAATAGCGTAACTGTAGGATGATGTAAGCGTTCTGAGGACGTGTAAGGGAGGCTAGGCTATGCAATGCTGTTTGGTAGCTAAGTGTATTAAATGCATTTTTGACATGATAGTTTTACCTTACGCTGGGTATATCAGGATGCAACACCATGGTAAATTGAGAAGCCTTGGTATTCTGTTGTATTTTCATAAAGCATATTGGGTCTTCCTACTTAAGGATATCCCTGGTCACTAGCTAATTAAATGCTGTACAAAAAATAGCAGTTGAAAGTATTAACATTTTTTTAGTAGTTTTTTGGCATGTACTTTATATGTGTTGCTCTTACCTTGATAACAGCTTTTGAAAAGTTTAGAGAAACTAAGTCACATTAAGGAACAGTACAGTAATTACTTAGTAATAACTCAAGTTGGGATTTCATTCTATATCTGTCTTATTCAAAAGGCTAATATTTCTCCAACATAGAATATTGCCATACTCTTGAAAGACAACGTAAGAATTAATAATTTAAACATAAAACAGGAAGTGAATAACAGCTGAAATTTCATTGTATACTAGGTGGTTCTAAAAAGTCCTAACAAGAAAAAAAATTTGCATAATGAAACTAGCAAACAAAATGTGTGTATGTGAGCATAATAATGTTGGCCTCTGTAACAAATAGTCCCCAAACTCAGTGGCTGTCAATCTGTGGTTACGTTGTTAACTCACATAGGTAATCCCAGAGCTTCCAAGACATTGCTTTTGGTGATGGACAGGCAAAGCATTACGCTTTTTAAAGTTATGTGAGACCTCAGGCTGATAATATCGCTAGCTCCTGAAATACAATACAACTTCCTGGCTTATTCTGGGCACCAGCCTTCCAGCTAACAGGAAAGAAAGAAAGCGGAGAATCGCACAAGAGACTTTTTAGGAGCAAGATTCGAAGTGATGCACATCATGTTCATTTCCCTTTCACTGGTAGAGAACTCTGGGAAGTAACCCGAACTATCTGTGTGGGAGGCCGGGATACAGACTCTGTGATAGGAATATGAAGAAGAAACAGCATTAGTGAACATCCATTTGGTTCTGAAAGAATCGGATCTGCTGGTCAACAATGTCCATTTTTCTTCGAAGAGTATGTTCACCACTTCTCAAAGAAAAACAACCATCCTTCGGTTCAATCACTGCACCTGACTAAGTGTTTGCATTCCATCTGTGACAGAACACGCTCTTTCAGAATTAACCTCTAATCTGTAAAGAACCCGCAACCAGCATCCCTAGCAGCAAACTGGTGCTAATACATCCTTGCATTTGATAACAGGCAAGGGACCCACCATCAGCGTGATAAGAGGTGGTGGTTTTCCCATTGGCTTTAGATAAATCCTGAGTCAACTTAATTATAACAGCTTCTGATTTCTTTCCAAATTAGCATCAACATTGCAGTTGCTCAGTGGAGCTTGGGGGAAACCAAGGAGTAAAGAAGAAACTTGGAAAAGTGACAGAAGGTATGAGAGAGAGAAGGCAGCAGAGTCTAGGAGCCAACAGTTAGCCGTGTGCGAGCATTCCCTTCCCAGAGTGCAGAGGAGAGGCAGAGACACCGCTCCAATTTCACGCACGGATATTGTAGAGATCTGAAACACGTAAATAGAAAATAGAATGGACACTCAGTGTTTGAATTAATATTAAAGATACTTTGTAAAAATGGAGTAATTTACATTTTTTTTTTTGTTCAGCAGTGCAGATAAAAAAATGCCAGTATAACTCAAATTTTCAAGCATTAGATTTGCTGAGCGTGTCTGTGTTTTTTGAAGCATGTGTATCAGATGCATTAGATTGCAAACCACCTACAATTTTTTCAGCATTATTTGTTACGTCACGCCGCACTTTAAGTGTAACATACTCTAAGACCAGCAGAATGCTTCATAAACACAAGGAAAAATGGATTTGGAAGACAATTTACAACTGACATGAGAGCAACAGTGCAAGAGAGCGTTGGCGTTAACAGTGTTTTCAGAGATTCTGAGTCATGAGATAAATATTTCTTATGAAACGTGCTTCACACGATGTCGGGGAAAGACTGCGTCGCATTATCTCTCTGTGGGGATATCGTCTAAAAAAATGAGATTAGTCCTTTGAACTTGTTTGTCTAGGCAGCTTTGGGAAAGTCAATTTATCTCAGATCTTATTATCCTGTTAATAGATATTTATAATTGCCAAGTAGTTGATCTGCCTTAAATTCGTATCACCAACTTATTGTTTATCAAGCCATGCCTAAGCTTTTCATTTCATCTTCAGAGTACATACAATCATTATGTTTAATGATGATATTATAGACCTGAAGACCCAGTTTTTGTGGGATCTGAAGTTGATGAAGTTTGTGTGGCCATGTATTTTGAATTGTGTGTGTGCGTGTGTGTGTGTGTGTGTGTGCGTGTGTGTGTGTGTACAGGAAGGACCTCATCCAAGTGGCTGACAGTAAAGGTTAAGCTTCTAATAGCCTAGTGGTCAAGTGGCCTCAACCCTTAGTACAGATAAAAAAAAAACAGTCTTAGAAAAGTTAAGTAACTTTCATAGTATGAAGTGGTAAAACACACATTCAAATCCATGTGCTTCTGAATCTGTAGACCATGATCTTTCAATTCAAAGTATGGACAACTAGAAAAATTAATCTTAAAAAAGGTAGAACAGAGGAGATAGCGCCCCATTTGCCATTTTCACAGAGAGCTTTTGGACACAGACAGCTTGCTTGGTTTGGGCAGAAATTCATAAAGGTGGTCTGTCTCTCTCTTTCTACTCTTAGAAGAGTCAATCTATGTTTTTACTGGGAAAAATAAGACATTATATAATAATTATCTCCATACCATTTTTCCTCCCTTCAACTGAGGTCTCATCAAAGAAAGTTACTGTCTCATCAATCTATATCCAATGCTTTGAACCAGAGTAAGTGCATAAGGGCTATTGCAGTGTATCTTCTAGTCTCAAAAGGTTATCATTTGCAAATTCTATGCATCATAGTTTATGGTCCTGATCTAAAAAGTGTTAATTGATGCATTTGTAAATGAGCAACAGTATAACCTGTGTATTAAGCTTCTCAAAGTCAGAATGGGACAATAATCCCTACATATTCTCTCAGAAATCTCATCTGAACTCTTCCATTTCTCTATCTCAAGACATCAAGGTTACTGACATTGATGCTGAGAAAACAACTGGGCCCTGGCCGGTTGGCTCAGTGGTAGAGCGTCGGCCTGGCGTGTGGAAGTCCTGGGTTCGATTCCCTGCCAGGGCACACAGGAGAAGCGCCCATCTGCTTCTCCACCCCTCCCCCTCTCCTTCCTCTCTGTCTCTCTCTTCCCCTCCCGCAGCGAGGCTCCATTGGAGCAAAGATGGCCCAGGCACTGGGGATGGCTCATTGGCCTCTGCCCCAGGCGCTAGAGTGGCTCTGGTCGCGACAGAGCGACGCCCCGGAGGGGCAGAGCATTGCCCCCTGGTGGGAGAGTGTCGCCCCTGGTGGGCGTGCCGGGTGGATCCCGGTCAGGCGCATGCGGGAGTCTGTCTGACTGTCTCTCCCCGTTTCCAGTTTCAGAAAAATACAAAAAAAAAAAAGAAAAAGAAAAAGAAAACAACTGACACTGTGTCTTACAATACAGACTACCTCTAGGCAAGTAGTCTTTTCATTGTTGGATACTTGGCTCCTCACATTGAAAGTATAGGTATCATACATGTTTCTAGTGTCCATGAAAGCAAAAAACAAACAAACAAAAAAACATAAGCTAATAGTGTCAAAAAGTACTGCAAAGGAAACAAGTTAACAAGCAAAGAAGTCGTCTCATTTGGCGTGCAAGTAATATACGTTTATGAGTCTGTTAGGCACCATTTGTATCTGCTTTCACAAATGCCAGAAAATCGCTTCAAAATAATTTAAGCCAAAGGAGAAGTATTGGCTGTAATGAACAGAGCAAGTAGGATTGGTTTTCAGGTGAGAAAACCGGAAAGTGAAACCACATCCATCATTTTTCCTCTCCTCATCCATCTCTGATTCTCTAATCTCTTATTAACTTCTTTGCTCTTAACAACGTTTTCTCCATTACAAAAAAAAAAGAAAGCACAATGGAAAAGACTTTTCTGCGTTAAATCTAGAATATGGGCAAGTGAAGGAAAGGTTCTGTCTCCACCTTCTCCAAACAGAAATGCCACAGTTACTGGCAGCTGCCCTACTTCTGCCTACTTAGTCCTAGCTCCTCTGAGTGACCAATAACTGAAAAAAAAAGAGAAACTTTCCAAAAAAAAAGGGTGCGGTGTTAGCCAGGAAGATGCATTGTATGCTCATCATAGTGATAGTTTCAGGTTAGAGTAAAATAAATACATGATGTATATTCTGCAGTGGTTAAAGTGTCCACCTGCAATGCTGAGGTCACTGGTTAGAAACTCCGGGTTTGCCTGGTCAAGGCACATAGGAGAAGCAACTACTATGAGTTGATGTTTCCTGTTCCTTCATGTCCCTTTCTCTCTCTCTCTTTCTTTTTCCTTTCTCAATAAATAAGATCTTTAAATAAATAAGTAAACAAATAAGTAAATCAATAAAAGTATAAATGTTTTTATCAATCTTCCAAGTATCAAGTAAATACGGCGATCAAGAGCCATTCTTGGATAAAACTACAAGTCAATGAAATCCGTCAACCAAGTGATGAAACAAATCAAAAGAAAACCACTCTAGAATGGAGACATTCTGGTAAAATAACCAAGAAAAAAATTAATGATAAGGCATGTTTATATTGTGTGAACAATTAATATAAAGCAAAATAACGTAAATCAATTATTTTTTTCCTAATCATAATGTCAAACAGGGCTTAAAGCCTTGATACTCTATTACTAAATACATATAGTCGCTTTAGGTTAAAGACTAAGGTTGATGGTGGTTTTCATGTGTCAATAGTTGATTAGCGATTAGAAAAAATAAAAAGAAGCAATTATTTTACAGTGAGATGGACCTATAGTTGAATCTCAACTGTTCCACTTGGTATCAACATAGTTATGCCCAAGTCACTTCTCCTCATTTATGAAACAGGAGTGAGGAACACGGCATATCACTGTGGAACAGAACCCAGAATTAACCTAGTTAACATGTGCGTGTCTTCCTACATACCTTTGTAGGAATTGCCAGATAAAGGACTGGCTATTTTAGTGTTGTATGGAGTTGGTTCTGTTGACAGTGTATAGACTTCAGATGTTAATGAATATTTCAAATTACTTCACTCACCGTTCCAGTTATTGACATCTCTTTTTACCCATCAGTATCCCGTGGTAGAGATAATGCTCATTTATAGAACACATTTCAATAGTGATCAAGAATGAAGAAAAGACCTGGCTGAGAAGACCCTGACAGGTTCACAAATTGTCTACAGCCTCTGGGCACGAACAGTACATCACCAAGCCCTTCAAAGAGGGCTTCTAAGCAGGGCTGGCTGGCAGTTGTATAATTTTCTTATATTGACAGAGCAATTATGTCTAGCTGCCTGCAATGTTATTCTGTCTTGAGCAGAACTGAGTGGCATGCGTTTTAACCTGAACATCAGGTGAAATACAATTCAAAGTGGCAATTTTAGTTGCCTGCTGATAGCGATAAAAATATAACAAAATTTAAACAGTGTGTCAAATGATAATAAAACTTTTCACCCTCCAAAAAATTAATTCTCAAAATGCCCTTTATTGCACTTTGAGTATTTAAGGAAAGAATCCTGATTGAAAATATAAAAATAAATGATTTACTGTAAAAGTACTTCTGTTACAAAAGTTTTAAATCTTCAAAGACAAATTAAGTCTTTAACAGAATTATACACACACATACACACTCCAATTCCTTCTCATCCATTTATGCTTTATTTTACATACTTAAATGGTCCAGCCTAATAATCATGTAACTGCCCTTTCAATTGGCCTCTAAAACAAAAGATACAAAATTTATAACTACGTCTCCATTTTGTCAAAATGCAAGATACAAAATATATAAATATGTCTCCATTTTCTGAAACCTTTATCCCAGTTTTGAATAATTTAATCATTCTTGTTTTTGTGGTATGTTATTAACCGAATTCCCAAAATACTTATCTGATTGCGGTTAAAGGTACATCACCATTGTTTCAAGCTCTTTGTAAAGATGGTTGACTCTAATTCTCTGTTCTTCTCCTGGACCACACTTTTTCTTGAGGTAATTACTTCTATTTGAGCTATTATTTATACAGATGACTTCTGGAGTCCTCCTCTCTCAAATTTTATGGTCTAAATTATGTTGTAATAAATTGATCAAAACATTCACTCATTCAAAGTATTTTATTGAGAACTTACTACACTCTGTGCACTATTGGAGTTGTGATTTCATGAAGCGTATGTTTCAACCTCCGTCAATGACAGGCGCTAGAAAGGAGGAAGGGACAGCGTGTGACAGGCGCGGTGTAGGTGAGAGACAGTGCTGTTTTAAACAGAATAACCAGTGAAATGTCTGACAAGATACCCCGAATGTCATCCTCTTTCAAACTTCAAGCTCTTGATTTAATTTTATTTTTTATTCCAAGATAGAATACGATTCTCAACGTTCCATTTTCACGCTAGAAAATACCTGACTCGCCCGCCGACACCGCTGCCGAATCCAGGGTGGCTGCTTTGAGGCAAACTTTAACACCAGCGTGAAAAACGTCGGCAAATTCTGCTTATTCCTCACCTCCAAAAGCGCACCCCGCCAAGCTCCCTACTCCTGGTGAACTCGTTAGTTTGTTTAAATACACACGTCATGGCAGACATGGTGCCTGGCCTTTCAGGGAGGCAAGAGCCTCCCACTGTTCCTCACAGAACATGATAACAATTCTAATTCGGGATACTTCGCGTCTCCGGACAGCAAAGTAGAAATTTCAGTTACATGGTCAGCTCCCTCCTCCGCTTAGCCTTTCAGGGTCTCGGTTCCTTTTCTCTCAACCACTACTGAATCTTGATGATGTTTTCTTAAAAAAATATTTTTTAGACTCACTTAAAAAAATATTGTAACTCATTTTTGCTTTACGGTCCACAATGGCAAAGCACCTCCATGATAGCCACTGGGGAGCAGAACATCCCGCCTCCATTCTGACTTTTCTTTAAGCCCTCATACGACCACCCTGCTCTATGTGGTTCACATATGACTCACCCGCCTCTCCCAGTAACAGAATAAAATACTCACCACTTAACGCTGTTGGTCCAAGTTTATACAACCAGGAAATGGTGAAATCGGGATTTAACCAACTTCAGGCTGGTGGTTTCTCAAGTCTCTGCCTTCGACCATTTCCACTCCCCAAGATCTGTTATCTCATTACCATTTTTTTTTTGTATTTTTCTGAAGTTGGAACGGGGAGGCAGTCAGACAGACTCCCGCATGCGCCCAACCAGGATCCACCTGGCATGCTCACCAGGGGGCGATGCTCTGCCCATCTGGGGCGTTGCTCTGCTGCAACCAGAGCCATTCTAGCGCCTGAGGCAGAGGCCACAGAGCCATCCTCAGCGCCTGGGCAAACTTTGCTCCAATGGAGCCTCGGCTGCGGGAGGGGAAGAGAGAGACAGAGAGGAAGGAGAGGGTGAGGGGTGGAGAAGCAGATGGGCGCTTCTCCTGTGTGCCCTGGCCGGGAATCGAACCTGGGACTCCTGCACGCCAGGTCGATGCTCTACCACTGAGCTAACTGGCCAGGGCCTCTCATTACCATTTTTTAAACTCCAGGTATCAAAAATAGAAGAAGGGATGCGAATCTTATATGCATATGGGCACACAATGATTTGGGGGGGCTCTTGCGATTGGAATATCGCAGCCTTGCTTGTCTACAGTTACGGGTAAGCGATTGTTATGGCCTCCGCCCTCCGCCTTCCTGTCCTCCACTCTGGACGCCCTCAGGTGTCAAGGAAGTGGACCTTTCTTATCCCTCTGACTGGTCACAGGCTCTGGATCTCACTCCAGAACGGTGTCATCAGCTGAACAATTAGGCAATTTGATTTCTAAAAACCAAACAAAAAAAACCAAAACATTAAGTTTAAACATTATACTATCAAATTTCACAATAGTTATGATATATTCTAATATAAATAGGGAAATTCTCCCCAGTTCCAAGTTCCCTTCTCACTTTTTTTTTTTCTTGTGGGAAATTGCTTTTGTGTTATTCTAAATTATTATTATTTTGTGTGTGTGTGAGGAGGAGTGTAGGAATCTTATACACCTCTGAGTAAAGTAAGGAGACATGGTCAGTGGCATTACTTCGTTTCGTTTGATTTGTTTTCTTCCAGACGATCGAAGTCTACAGTGTACTTACTGCACGCCAGGTACAGTGAGAGCCTAAAATATAATAGCGTCGCCGTCTCAGCCGGTTACTCCTGATTTAATAGCTGGGGATTCCCAGCCAGGTGATTCGCCAGATGTGAGAGAAAGGTGAGCATATGGCGTGTGTGAGAATGGGTACCACGTGAGTCCCACAGGGGAGCCCACCCTCTGGGCACATTGACTCTGTGACACTGTCTCAGGATTAAGCAGAAGTTGAAAAGCATCCCTAAGAGGGTAACAAAGTACACAAGTACTTCAAATCTCTCTAAAAGAATCACGTGGAGAAGAGCTAAATTCTTCCTATTTTGAGTGTTTACCAACATGAACACGTGTACTTTCCAAATCGGTACAGATGATAAAATCAAGCAAAGATTCATCTTTTCATTTTAATAATTAAAAAACTCCCCAGTTATGAAATATATACATATATGTAACAATTGAATATGCTTTGAGTAAGACCAATGTATCAGTTATTATAATACAATCAACTATGCATACCACCCCTCTGAGACAAAATTAGTTTGTTTTAAATAAAGCCTATGCCCATGTGTTTCCTCTCCAAATATACTCCTAAAATGTCCCTGAAAACTTGAAGAAAAAAAAAAAAGAGAAAGAACTTTTCACGCTGAAAATAAAAATTAACCAGTTGTTATTGGACAAGTCTTTTGAAATTCCCTCGTTTCACAACCGTCTGACAAAAATGGGAATAATGCGTGGGTGTAAAAAGAAATCTCGTCTTCACCTGCCACCACTTGACAGAGATGTAATTTCGTTAACAGGAAGCAAGGCGCTCACTACGCTTCTGTAACTTTCTAATGTAGTAAAGCTTTTATTGAAGTAAAACACGAAGAGACGCACACGCGTGGCTGGACTCACCCCACTCCGCCCGCCCTTTGCGGCGGCCAGTCCGCTACCTTCTTAACGACAGGTGAGGTTTTATATTCTTCAGGTGTGCAGTAACCGTTGACGCCTTTCTTTCTGGCTGGGTCTCTCTACCACGGAACTTTTTCCTTCTATTTGTCTACCTTTCCTCTATTGTCGTGAACACATCAATGATAGTGATTAGGACATTCTTGTCTGTTGACTGCGATATCTATTCTAATCATCTCTAATGTTTGCTAGTATTTGTTATTCTGTCTCTCTATTAGCCGTAGAATGTCCTGCTTGTGCCTGGTCCTTATTTTCTTTTATTCTTTACTCCGTGCTCTTGAAGACTCAATGATATGGTCTCCCCTCGACAGCAGAGGTTGGCGCCTGGTTGTCAGATGTCAGGCTCGGGGACCCTCCTGCGTGGGAGGACTCCGCTCCGCGGCAGCCGGTGCGCGTTGCCACAGAAACGCATCAATGCGGGGCCACCTCTGCGGTCCTCCCCAAAGCGGCGCTGAACGCCAGGCCCTAGTCCGCTCCAGGTGCATCCCGGGAGACACTGCAAGTTCAAGGGAATCATCTTATTTTTGTTGTTCGGTTTGAAGTTTTCTTTTTTTTTTTTTTTAAGATTTTTTTTTTTTTTTTTTTTTTTTTGTATTTTTCTGAAGCTGGAAACAGGGAGAGACAGTCAGACAGACTCCCGCATGCGCCCGACCGGGATCCACCCGGCACGCCCACCAGGGGCGATGCTCTGCCCCTCCGGGGCTTCGCTCTGCCGCGACCAGAGCCACTCTAGCGCCTGGGGCAGAGGCCAAGGAGCCATCCCCAGCGCCTGGGCCATCTTTGCTCCAATGGAGCCTTGGCTGCGGGAGGGGAAGAGAGAGACAGAGAGGAAGGAGGGGGGGGGGGGTGGAGAAGCAAATGGGCGCTTCTCCTGTGGGCCCTGGCCGGGAATCGAACCTGGGTCCCCCGCACGCCAGGCCGACGCTCTACCGCTGAGCCAACCGGCCAGGGCTGAAGTTTTCTTAAGGTCGGTGTGTTTCAGCTGTCTACTTCGCCTTCATGGCGAGGGCTGTTCTGGAGGTGGGCCCTCCAATGTCAGGGCGGGGGCTTTCTGTGGTCTCAGGTGAAGAATAAACCTGGTGCTTCCCGGGGTCTCTCTTCTCCGGCTCTGTCAGAGCTGCGGGGTGTCCTCGCTCAGGGGTGTGGGCTCGGGAGATGACCTCTGCCCACGCCCCGGGAGCCTCGCCTTCTCCGTGTGCATCTCGGGAATCCACAGGAAACCCTGACGGAGGTTTGAGGCTTTCTCTGCGGGCTCTGTCTCCCCGGGCTCCTGCACAGCCCCAAACTCCAGCCTCTTCTGCGCCCCCATCCGCCGACACCGGGGCTCTCCACGTGAACTCCCCTTCTCTGTGGGACTACCGCGTGGGGTCCCCCCTCACCACCACCGCTCTGTGTTCTCTGCTGCCAAAGCCCCCAAACGGTCGTTTCAGGTGAATGGAATCTAATAGTATCTACTTCATCACGTGCAGAATCTGATTGCCAATTGCCAAGTAAAAACGGTGCAAGTTCTGATAGATCGGTCGCCATCCCGAGAGCAGAGCAAACCCCTGGGAGGGTGGGGGGCTGGCTTGCGTGAAGCCACAGCCCAGACCTTCTACAGACGGTCCCGCCGGGGAATAAACAGTTTGGAGGAGCTGTGGCGCCTCTCCAGTGCGCATGCGAGGAAATGTTACCTTGTATCTGTCGAGGCAGCCACGTCAGCCGCGTTTCCCCAGAGCCCTGACTCCGCCCCTCCCCGCGGCCGGCAGGGCTGAGTCTGTATCAGCCAGTCTGGGTTAGATTCAGGGAGTGCTGATATGTTGGGACTGCCAAGAGTGTAGCTATGGAAGGAACAGGGAGTGCTGATAGGGCCCCTGTGACGTCGAAAACAAAGAGTTCAGCAACATCCTGCATTTTATGAGTCAGAGACCCTTATCAGAAGTTTATGTTTGAAATTCTCCACTGAGTAATACCCCCCCCCCCCCCCCGTAACTGCGCACGACCTCCCTAGCCAATAGGTAACAGCCACATCAGCTTCTGTATGATGCTTGCTCATCCTAGATAGCCACCCTATAAAAAGGAGCCATTTTAGAAGCTCGTGGCTGCAGTGCTCCAGTCTCTTCCGAGGCGTGGGTTGCCTGCAGTCCCTGCGCAGATTTGGGGGGCTGCAGTGTTCCCCTGTGTGGGTTACCTGCAGTCCCTGTGCAGGTTTGCAATAAAAGTTATAAAATTCACTTTGGGTTTGCTGTGGCCTGTCTCCTGGGATGTAACACCTGCACCCAGGCGTTTTAAATGGATTTTCCTCTTGGAACACACCGACCAGCTTTGCAGTTTCGGTTCTACTCTCCCGAGTGTCCACCATAGACCCGGAGCGGGTTAGCCTGTCAGCTCTCCCAGTGCGGGATAAGGCGGTCAGGCTAGAGTCCCTCCAGGTCAGACCTAATGAGGGCGGGGGGGAGGGGTTATTCCGACCTGCCAGTTGCCAAGGGAGACTAAAAATAGTCTGTTCCCCCCTCCCCAGTAGAGCAGCCCCCTAGTTTCAACCTTTCAGGTTCTAGATGTTGCTGTCTTCTAAAAGAATGGATTATGAGCCCTGGCCGGTTGGCTCAGTGGTAGAGCGTCGGCCTGGCGTGCAGAAGTTCCGGGTTCGATTCCCGGCCAGGGCACACAGGAGAAGCGCCCATCTGCTTCTCCACCCCCCCTTCCTCTCTGTCTCTCTCTTCCCCTCCCGCAGCCGAGGCTCCATTGGAGCAAAGATGGCCCGGGCACTGAGGATGGCTCTGTGGCCTCTGCCCCAGGCGCTAGAGTGGCTCTGGTCACGACAGAGCGACGCCCCGGAGGGGCAGAGCATCACCCCCTGGTGGGCAGAGTGTCGCCCCTGGTGGGCATGCCGGGTGGATCCCTGTCGGGCGCATGTGGGAGTCTGTCTGACTGTCTCCCTGTTTCCAGCTTCAGAAAAATACAAAAAAAAAAAAAAAAAAAAAAAAAAAGAATGGATTCTGGTCTTCACCAAGCAGCTGGACTTGGGGCTGATCGCCTTAATTCAATCATCTGACTTGTGTCTGGGTTTTCATTTGCCTCTGGTTTGCACTTCTGTCCAGAACCTACAAATACTTTTACACAATCGCTTGCTGAGTTCACCAGGGTTCCGTCCCCAAAGAGGATGGTAACTCTAATCCTTTCTTGGTCAGCACAGTGAGACTTCTGGGGAAAAAAAAAACAAAAACTATCTTAAAAGCTAGGAGAAAGTGACAAATTAACCAAGGAAAGGAAAAATGTTTCTGAAGGCCAACTGAACACTTACTTAATTGGTCTTTTGCTTGGAGCCAAAATGTGCAGTGAGTTCTTTTTTTTTTTTTTTTTTTTTTTGGTATTTTTCCAAAGCTGGAAACGGGGAGAGACAGTCAGACAGACTCCCGCATGTGCCCGACCGGGATCCACTCCGCACTCCCACCAGGGGCGAAGCTCTGCCCACCAGGGGGCGATGATGCTCTGCCCCTCCGGGGCATCGCTCTGCCGTGACCAGAGCCACTCTAGCGCCTGGGGCAGAGGTCAAGGAGCCATCCCCAGCGCCCGGGCCATCTCTGCTCCCACGGAGCCTCGGCTGCGGGAGGGGAAGAGAGAGACAGAGAGGAAGGGGGGGGGGGGTGGAGAAGCAAATGGGCGCCTTTCCTATGTGCCCTGGCTGGGAATCAAACCCGGGTCCCCTGCACGCCAGGCCAGGCCGACGCTCTACCGCTGAGCCAACCGGCCAGGGCCTGTGCAGTGAGTTCTTAATGCTCTAATGATACTTGAGAATGTTCATAGAAACAAAGAAGAAAGCATCATTTTCTAGCAAGAAACAAAAGTATTCGCTAAATTGAAGTTTTTTAAAAAAAAAGGAATCTTTGAGCTTCAGTAAAAGGACCTTTGATCACAAATGACTGGCTCCGTGGATCTGTGCTCAACGGATATGCTGAAATGAACTGATCTGCCGGACCAGTTAAACTGCGTTGCCCTGGAATCGCATCTCAGAGGGCTGGCGAAACCCAACCACTCTTTCTGTTGGTTCCTGGCACAATTTCATGTGACAAACTTGCACTTTGGCTAAAAACTACTTTTATTTTATATATTTTTTAAAAATGTAAGGGAAAAATTATCCTCCCCTCCCTTTTTTTAGGAGAATAAATGAAAGTTTTCATGGCCTCCATACAAAAATCTTTAATGGACTAAATTTAGTTCTACTGTTTAGTCTATACAAACTAAGAAGCATTAACTTAACATAGAATAAATTTAAAAAAAATAGGAAGGGGTAAACTGAACTTTGAATTCTTTCAGTGCCCTGACCTTGCACAAAGAGACTTTCTTAAAACTGTATTTCCGACACCATGGATGTGTTTAGAGGACATCACGCTAAAGGACATGAGTCAGACGAATGAGCCCCCTGCGTTGTGAAATCTCAAATAGTTCAGCTCATGGTGGCAGAGGAGAAGGGTGGTTACCAGGGGTCGGGGGTTGATAATACAGAGAAATGTTGATCAAAGGATACAAAGTTTCAGTTAGGCAAGTTGAGCTGGGTGATCATAGTTTTAGCTACCGTAGAGTTGAAATGTGCTGGGAGGCTTGATAGTAAGGCTTCTCACCACACACAGAAGGTAACTGTGGGAGCTGATGAACAAGTAAATGAGCTTGACTGCGGTGATTATATTACAATGTCTCCATATATCAAGACATCATGTTGTATACCTTAACTATATACAATTCTTATTTGTCAGTGATGCATCAGTAAAGCTAATATGCACACACATGCACACACACAAAGCCTTTTCCTCAGAGAAACATCACACTAAAACAAAAAAAGAAAAAGAAAATCAAAAGCCTTGACAATCATTGACTAGTTAAAGAGCGCCCCAAACAATGCTTATTATCAAAGGAAAAGTAAGGCTCCAAGTCCAGGCTTTTCCATACAATTTAGAGACTTAAATCCACAAAATCATAAATTAAATCAGGAAAAGCTTACTAACGTTTCCATTACACATGAATATTTGGACACATTAAGCTGGTTAATAATTTCTATGTTCAAGCATCTATATGTCTTCTAAATTACTTACATTTCAAATTTAATATATTGGCTTTATGTGGAAAGTGATTTAACCTTCTTCCCACCAAATATTTTAAGTGTATGAGACAGTAATCATGTGGGTTTAATGACAGTAAATATTAGTAACTTATCTTTTAAGAGAATCTGAACAGTGCTGCAAACCATTTAAACTTAGTTATTTCTCCTGTGCTGCCTGGAAAAAAAAAATTAATGTCATCTGCCTGAATCTTAAAGGTCATCGTGATTATGTTGCAATATAAATTCTTAATGATTTTGAGAAATGTAACTGATATTAAATTAAATAATGGATACTGTTTGGTTGCCAGTTATCTTTTTAACCTGGTCAATTTCTAAAACCCAGATTTAAAAAAATAACAAATAATTCTATGAAAGTGTATATATTTTTTGAAGGCTTCAGTTATGATGGCAACTTTGATAGGGTAGTTGAGAGAGGTTTTAAAAATTAAAAAAAAAATTTTTTTAAGAGAGAGAAGCAGGGAGAGAGAGAGAAGGAGACAGGAACATTGAACTGTTCCTGCATGTGCCCTGAGTGGGGCTCGAACCAGCAACCTCTGTGCTTCCAGATGTCACTCCTACCTACTGGGCTTATCTGGTCAAGATTTAACTTTTTATTTATTGATGGATTTTTATGAGAGACAGAAAGAGGAAGGGAGAGAGGGAGGAGGCAGAAGGGGGAAGGAAAGCATTCATTTGTTGTTCCACTTAGTCATGCATTCACTGGGTTGCTTCCCATGTGTGCCCTGACCGGGGATTGAACCCAGAACCTTGTCGTTTTGGGACGACACTCTTAACTGACTGAGCTAATCGGCCAGGGCCAATAATTCATTTTTGAATAGAGTTTGCTTTTACCAAAATGAATCATTTATTCTCTGTCCCTTTGGAGAAGAGAATTGCCTATCGCATCAAAAGTTAATTTTCTGAAGGACTGTTACTTTTTTGTAGTTGTGCACTAACCTTGAATTATTTTTTTAGATGTTTTGTAATCATAAAAATATATATAAAGTTATTTAAACATATTTTATACTGTTACTTCAGTAGTGGTTTGTCTTCAAATATCCATGACTTCTGTTTATATTGTGATGCAAGAAAATGTGTAGAAACTCCTCTTATAGTGTCTTTTCCAAATCCAGGTCTTAAATCCTAAATGATAAAAATTTAAAGTTAAACACTGATATGTGAGATAGCTTTGGGCTTTAGAACCATTCAGTGGGCCATACAAAAGGTATTTCCTTACATCGCTAAAGGAGGAATACTCAGTGTGTTAATTAGTGCCGCACAACTGTTTTTCTGCTCTCTTACCAATTAAAAAAAAAATCCCCGGAAGACTAAAAAGACTTTAATTCTCCCTAGGTTAATTATTTAGAGGTAAATGTTATCTCTATAAATATTTTAGCAACGGAGTTCTTGGCAGGCTGAACAGACACACAGGCTTCTGTTCAGAGTGGCGCACGCTATAAACAAATTGATCTTTTTCCTAGATCGAAATGCTCTTGCCATCCTGGGTGATTAATAACATTTCTTTATGATACAAATCAAAACCCCCTAGAGGTCAGTCAACAACCTACTTATCACAATGTGCCTGTCCTCCAGATAATCACTGGCTGAATATTCATAAGCAGAGGGTTTTATTTTCTCCACTATAATAATATGAGGTGATGTAATTATCCAGCCCTATTCATATTTGTCCTCAGCGAACTGGTGTTTGCTTTTGTCCTACCCATAAATAAAGGCCCTTTTTATAGAGCGGGTCAGATTGTAGTTTTGTGAAACCCCAGAAGAGCAATAACAGAAATCTGCAGCTGATTTCTGTGAACGGCATCGTGAGGCTTTGTCCAGGGTCCCGGCTCAGGGTTTTTATCATGCTCTCCTGATGGGACTCAGCCGGTTTGCACCGGTTCTGCAGAACCAGTACCTAATTTTTTGTTGGTTTTGGAGAACCTATTGTTAATGAGGAGCCACTGAGCCATTTCACCTGCAGATGTTGTCAAGTACCAAAAGGCTACAGAATTAATATTAATATTTTAGGAGGCTTGGAGAACATTTTATTAATTTGGGTTAAGGTGTGCAGAGAAATTGTGAGAATAGTCTCTGTACTGTGTGATTGGCATAACCAGGATGGGTCTTGCCATTGTATTGTAAATGAAAAGGGAAGGAAAGCATAGATTCCCTGACATTCCACCACACCTGTGGGGAAAGGAGTGAATGGCTAGCCAGGTGCAGGAAGGGAAAAGCCAAAATAAACCTTTTCTTATAACTATGAGCCATTTGCGGACATTTGTCCCCACGGAAACTACCTCTCTTATGTAAATGCATGTGGTTAATACCTCTGACTCTGGACAGAGAGATGGCGGATGAACACTAGAAAATATAGAAAGGCCTTTTAATATGTAAAGAGATATCTTTCTACCATTGTGTTGACTTGTAAATTTTGTTTTCTCCAAAATGATGTATGGTTTGCAAATTGAACGTGGTCCTATCATGTTAAAGGACATATGACTATAACCAATAGCGGTAAGGGGCTCCTAATTGCAATTTTTGCTTCTGTACTTCCCACTTACAAAACTATAAAAACTAAGTAGAACAAAGGGCCAGCGCGCTCTCCGTCAGATTTCTGTCGGAGTTCCCGCCGCTTGGCCAAGCTAGACAATAAAGCTTTAATGTGTAAACGATGGACCTTGCTCCTGTCTTCCATATTTCGGGTCCCTCCGAATTTGGATTAACAGTTAAAATGGCACCTGTCATCAGGGTTCTTTCTAAGGTGGGCGCCTGGGCAGTCGCCCGATGTGGGAATCACAAATTTATATCTTTTTCTCTTTTTTTTTTTTAACATTCATCTGCGCGACAGTGTATTTATTCTAAGTGCCCATAGTCATGGTCATTCTGTCCACAGGTGAAAAGGATTGCAAGTGAGGATGCCAATCAAGAAGCCATATGGAGATATCTTAAATAACAGTTTGATTGTTTTTTGTCAGGTATTATTGAATATTTTTTCATTCATATTTTAAAACTCTTATAGCATAATTTAGTGTTGGGTACCTCTTTTGTTGTTCCTATTTAAGTAGTAAATGCATGAAATAATAAACTACCTTTCAGTATATCGTGTTTAAGTTCTTCTAACGGTCATTAGGGCAGAGAACTGGTTGTTAAATTATTTGAATCCCAGCCTTGTAGGGTTCAGTTCAGAAGCCAGCACCTGTATAGACAAATACTGTATAACTCAGACTCTAAAACAAGCATCAACTTTTTAAGACTAGATACACTGATTCACTTATGGCTTCATAATCTATCATCAATCATCAGTCCTAAGTTCAACATACTTGTGATCAGTCTCTAGCTTCAACAGACCTCCTCAGAATCTGGAAAGAAAAAAAACAAATTCTGTGAAAGATTTAAATATAGATAGGAAGTGGAAATTTTATGTATAAAACTTAAAGTTCCTGGTTGAATATATATGTCGGTTTTGTCTTGTTTCTAAAATAATTCAAAAGAGTGATTAAACATCATACTAAAAAAGAAAATTCCTAGACAAAATAAGTGGGTGACCTAAATGATTTGGGCAAAAATCATCCCACATGCCAATGCAGATCAGTAAGTTTGGAACCAGCCAGACGTGTTTGGGAAGGAGAATGGGAATGACTAACCCAGAAGACATTTTCGGGATGAATTAGAGCACATTTGTAAACTGTGAGACATGTTTACCAAAGATAAAGTAAGTAGTTGGTGCCTTTGCTGAGCAAAGGTCAAAGGAAAGATCAGAAGGACCAGGAGGTCCAAAGATTGGTGATGCACTTGCCTAGAGGAGACTCGACATCCAGGAGCTGATAAACCGGCTGTCCCATGGGGACGGCCATTATGGTCCCATGAGTACTAAGGAATGCAAATAAGACCTACAGCTAGCTTCTCAGAAGGCACCTGGTGACCTCGAACCATCGGCCAGGTGCACTTGCTGCTCTGTTGCAGCAATACGGGTCATGCCCCGCTAAAGGGCCCGGACACCCCCTGAGACACACATCCATCCCTAGGCAACCTCATCGTGGTGCAGACATCATAGAGTGCAGGCACACGGAGCAGATGGTGCGGACTGCTCGTGTGCTTGCCTGTGCTGCACGTTTACACGACGGGCAGTGGGCGCGGTTTGTTTACACGGGCATCGCCACCCACGTTTGAGGACAACCCTGCACGATGACTCGACCAGGGCTGTGACCTCCCCAGGTGACAGAGCATGTACATCTCCAGTGGAGCTTTAGGGGGCCCCTGTGACCCCAACGGCTCTATGTGGCGTGATTCTATGCTGGTCCCAGGCGCCTGCCCTGTGCTGTGCTCCCTGGATCAGACCTCAGCTCTGGTTCTGGAAGCCATACCTTCCGCAGGCGAGGCTGATGGATGGTGGGGACTCCCCTAAATTACAAGTGTTGTGTCCCCCAACTTCCCTGCTTGCTCCTGAGCCTAAGTGTGGTCATCTCCTTGATATGCTTCCCTTTGCTCATCCCTGTGTGCTTTAAACTGGTTTAATAAACAGCATGGCTTGAAGAGTGTGAGCTTGTTAATGTATATATACTTGGAGTCTACCATTGTGCTCAGACTGCGATCGTAACAATGCAGTTTTCCATGTCCCATCAACCAACATGTTGATCCTCATTAAAATCAGAGGAGTTAATAATCTGTTCAATTAAAGTAAAAAAGAGTAGCCAGGGGCAACGCCATCACCACCATTCCATGTCAGGTCTTCTCTTCCAAAGGACCCGCATTCCTCCTCCCCGCCCCCCCCAACATAAGCCAGAATTCTTACAGCTGTTTATTATGGTCCTGACACCAAGCATCTCCCTCAATTCTTTTCTGACCATCTCTCTCACTTCTTCTTTCTTCTTTTCAGTTAATCTCTCCACTTTCACACTTCGTCCTTTTTACCATTTCTGGAAGTGTCTCCCCCGTCTCTTGGCTTAGTCTGGAAGGTTCTTAAAATATTTCCTCAGTGAACTACCTCATATGCCTTCCTGAAATGCTTATTTGTTCTTGCTGTTCTATTTAATATTAAATCCTGTGCACCTCTATAACCAACTTTTAAACTTTCCTGTCTTTCCCAGAAAACACTTGACTATGACTATCTCATATAATATTTCTTTTTTCGTAGAAGGATCCCGGTCTTTCTCCAATGGATGTTAGCTCTCTAAGGACACTTACATCTATTTACTTCTTTTCTGTGATTCCTGCTCTGAGACTAGTGCCAGGCTTATGTTTGGTGTCCATTTCATTAAAATATTAACATTATTTCTTTTTTTATTTTTAACATGTTAAAATTTTTTTTCTAAAACCTAATTCTTAAGACTGTTAATAGTCTTGCAAGAAATTAATGCAACTACTTTGCTGTTAGGAATAAAATATGGCATAGGTGATTATAGAATATCATTTGACCACAGTTACACATTTGAAAAGTATCTATACCATTTTGCATCTTGTATTCAATTTCTGGCACTCAACTGAAGGAAAAGTATTTAAAACACAGGCAACAATGTTAAAGTGTTAATCTATGAAATGTAAAAATATTTATATCAGCAACTTTTTGATATGATTTTAAGCAAAAAATATTTTTAACATATAAACTATGACATTTGATCTACTCTCTTTACAGCAGAACATATTTCGAACATATTAATAGCTATTTTTAAAACATATATATTTAACTTTTATTTATTGATTTGAAAGAGAGAGAAACATTGATTTGTTGTTCCACTTATCCATGTATTCATTGTTTGATTCTTGTGTGTGTCCTGACAGTGGGTGGAACCTGCAACCTTGGCATATCGAGACGGCACTCTAACCAACTGAGCTACCCAACCATAGTTTGTTTTTTGTGTTTTGTTTTGTATTTTTCTGAAGTGAGAAGCAGGGAGGCAGAGAGACAGACTCCCACATGCACCCGACTGGTATCCACCTGGCATGCCCACCAGGGGGCGATGCTCTTCCCACCAGGGGGTGTTGCTCTGCTGCAACCAGAGCCATTCTAGCACCTGAAGCAAAGGCCATGGAGCCATCCTCAGTGCCTGGGCCAACTTTGCTTCAATGGAGCCTTGACTGCAGGAGGAGAAGAGAGAGACAGAGAGAAAGGAGAGGGGGAGGGGTGGAGAAGCAGATGGGCGCTTCTCCTGTGTGTCCTGGCCAGAATCAATTCCAGGACCTCCACACACTGGGCAGACGCTCTACCACTGAGCCAACCAGCCAAGGCCAAATACAGTTTTGTTTTGTTTTTTCAGACATTTCATAGCATAATTTTCTGAGCTAATGTTTTACAGTAATAATAGTAGAGTGGTTTCTAAATTTTTTACTGCAAATTGAATGAATTCTTTCCTGAAATAGAAAGATTTGCAATTTCCCAAATCATATGGATGATAATCACTACAGTTAATAAGCACCAGGTTTCATTCTTACTGGTTAAAGTAAGAGGGGAAAAAAAGTTTTAACAACTGAGACTATGAGTCCTCAGCTTGCATTTCTCAAAAAGTTGATTTTGCATAATTATAATAGGGTTGATGACCTTAAATATTGGATATTTGCACGTGGCATGGTTCTATTACCATCTATTACAACTCTATATCTTGACAATGTTTTATTTAACTGGACCATGTATCTGAAGATATTTAAGTCATTTTTCAAGAGAAGAAAATATTTCTCTCTTGTTAGCAATAATCTTTCATTTTTTAACGATATTGTTTTGCGCATCTATTACTGTATAACAAACTACCCATAACCTATGGGCATAAAACAACCAATTTATTATGGTGTCTGATTCTTGGAGACAGAAATGCAGACCCATTGGATATGACTCTTGTTTACTTCATCTCTGGGGACACAGCTTAGATGACTCAGTTGGGTGCTTTGAACATCTGGGGACCACAACAGCCATAACTGGAGGAACAATTTCCAAAATAGTGTCTTTATTCAAGTGCCTGACACTTAGTTTGGGATTTGATTTGTGTTCAGTGGGAACTTTTAACTCTTAACAGAAGCACGTCACACTTGATGTCTCTAAGGTGTCCACATTAGCATGTGCAGACTTTTTACACAGCAGTTCTATGCTCTAGGAACAAAGATTCTGATGAACAAGACAGAGGCGGGCGGTGTGGTCTTTTATGACCTAACTCTCAAGTCACGTAACATGATGCTATTTGGTCAAAGACAGTCCATGCCCTTCTATCTCTAAGAGAGATGACAGGAATATCAAGTCATTTGATTTTGATTACGTATTTTAAAATCACCAAAACTGTAAGCTGAGGAACCCATAAAGGAAAAAAAAAACTATATATATGGTTAATAATAGTTTTGATTAAGTATTGTTTCTCCTTGCCTGCTTTCAAAATAAGAACATGAGTAATAAAAAAATATATCCAACTAAAGAGAGCAAATGATTTTATTAGACTCAGAGAAAGAATCAGAGGGAAGAAAATGTTAGATAGGTAAAAAGATAAACTAAGAGAATTAGAGACCAAAAATCATGTGAGAGAGAGTATGTCAGATTTCAAGTAATCAAAAATCGAGGCTCCGATAGCTTAAAAAGGCCTAAGGAAAGTTAAGTGCAATGGACAATATGCTGTTAAATCTCTCAGAGAGAATAATATTAATGCTAAAAATATTCCTACAATTAGTAAATGACATGTTTTCATTTTGTGAGAGGAAAGATTTGCAAGAGTCCATGAGGTCCTCAAGACAATAGTGGTGTTTGAAATACAAAACCAAACATACTGGATTCCAGTCAACTGCCTTTAACTTTAGGTCTAGAAAGACTAGGCCCTGGCCATTTGGCTCAGTGGTAGAGTGTTGGCCTGGCGTGCAGGAGTCCTGGGTTCGATTACCGGCCAGGGCACACAGGAGAAGCACCCATCTGCTTCTCCACCCCTCCCCCTCTCCTTCTTCTCTGTCTCTCTCTTCCCCTCCCTCAGCCAAGGCTCCATTGGAGCAAAGATGGCCTGGGCGCTGAGGATGGCTCCATGGCCTCTGCCTCAGGCGCTAGAATGGCTCTGGTTGCAGCAAAGCAACGCCCCAGATGGGCAGAGCATTGCCCCCTGGTGGGCGTGCCCAGTGGATCCCGGTCGAGCGCATGCGGGAGTCTGTCTGACTGCCTCCCCGTTTCCAACTTCAGAAAAATACAAAAAAAAAAAAAAAAAAAAAAAAGGTCTAGAAAGACTGATACACTGATACCAGCATTAGATTTAGGAAAGAAGTAGCTAAATGTGTTTAAGAATATACCAGAGAAACCCAACTTATACAAGTGACTTCAAACATCATCAAAACTGCAAATACACTGCTTACAAAACTTAGGGGATCAGGGAAGGTGCGGATACTCCAGCCTTTTATATAGTGCCTTTTCACCAATGAAATAAAAATTGGTTTTGTATCTCCTTTGCATAATTGAAAACTTTCTTTGACTTGTCATTTGCTTTTTTTGTAGTTCTTATTTAATAAAAAAAAAAAATCAAATGTTTATTTTTTTTCTTGCTTCATATTTATTTTAAAATGTCCCCTAATTTTTGTGGGCAGTATACCTAAGTCTATATTCCAAATTTGCCCAGGATATCTGACAATGAAGTAACCCATGCTGTGAACTATTATTCTGCGTCAAACAGTCTATTCGTACAATTAGGGTGCTAACGGGAATAAGACAGAGGTCCCATCTACACGAATGAATACGTTCTCTTTCTGTCTGGGTACGAATGTGGGTGCACTGGTGTGTGTGCTCGCAGGACAGAACCCATGGTGGGAAACACGGTGAGGAAATAGGCTTAGTGTAAATAAACTCTGCAGAGCAAGGGTGCGAGTGTGCGAATGAGTGTTCAGAAGAGAAGTCGTGCTGGGTGTATTAGTCGGCTTTGCCTGCTATAACAAAACACCGTAGACCATGTGTCTTAAATAACAGAAATACATTTTCTGACAGTTTTGGAAACTGGAAGTCTAAGCCCAACAGTCCAGCTGATTGTTTCTGGTGGGCGTTCTATTCCTGGCTTGCAGAGGGCTGCTCTGTCCGTCTGTCCTCCCCTGACCTTCCCTGAGTATACGCCCGGAGTGAAGAAGAGAACAAGCCCTCTTGTAACTCTTCTTAAAAGCGCACCCTCTCATTGGATCAAGACCTCACTCTTATGACTTCCTTAAACCTTAATTATTTTCTTAGAAAAAAAATATATTTCCAATATTAGCCACACTAGACTTCAGGCTCTATCTTATGAATTTGGACACAAACTTGTACTCTGTAGCGGAGAAACATTTGTGAGTTATTAGCTCTTGGAAGGTTCTCATACATACTTTGGCTTGAATTACTTTCCAAGAGCCAATAGTTTTCTTTTAAGACAAGCAGGCTCAGGATAACATTGTGCGAGAACTTGACATGTATTGGCTAACGGGAGATAATTCTAAAAAGAGTAACAGAAAGAAAAGAGGAGTCAATGGAGAAGGAAGGGGAAAAATATCAAGAGAGCTTGCTCTAATAGAAATCAAGAATCAAAAGGTATCCGAGAATATTAAGTGTACATCAACAAAAAATTCTCCTAAGATATGAAGGGGATATTAAGTCATCAGAGTTCAGTAATAAACCATTTAATCTCTCGCGAGCAGAAACTGTGAAGAGGATTTTAAAATATTTTGAAAGTTCAATTTGTTCTTTTCGGGATAAGTATCATGACAAAGTACTTAGCATATGAGTAATAAGTCACCTACATTTTTATTCTCAAAGTGAATCATCTTCCTATTAACTCACCACTTGAAATAGGAGCTTGAAATCTTTCTCGTTAGGTGTTTATAAGTCAACATGTAATAGTAGAATCGTATCTGTTAACTACCCATTCTTTCTTCATTAATTTGTAATAGGCTGGAAGTAGTTAAATGGCAACCATTTCATGCATGACACTCATTTCTGCTTCTGACGCATAGCACACAAGATTAGCAGCCAGAATATTTTATAAATACATATAAAAATGTCTTTTCAGAAAACCTGAGCAAAAACGGAATCACTTGGCAAAGCTGTTCTGTGACTCATACGGTGCCATAATTACCAGTCGCTTATTAGAACAAGTGATTCACACTCTCTAACTGGTCTTTGACTTAATTGTCACAATATTAAATGCACTTATACGGCAAACTGTTTAAATGATGATTATCTTTTTACTGTTTTTGGTAAAACGGAAAGTGAGTAAAGCTCATACGCTTACTGAAACTCATCTACCAAATACCTGATGATATCTTTTTGACTTACATTGTCTCTATGTTGTCAGGACTGACAGAGCTCAATTCTCTAAATACATGACTGACTGATATTTACCTTAAACATATTCTGTGGCATTCATACTTTGTACCTGTCATCCAGTACTCAAACTATGTTTGCTTTTAAGGCTTTCCTCAGTAGCCGTGAAGTTTCACTTCTTCGTAACACAATTCTACAAGAGCTTTGGACTGTTTCAAGTCAGTTTGTCATTATATTTTATTTTTCAAAATAATCTTTGCTTCTCTCTTCTCTCTCCTCATATTCAAAATGTTATTCTCGGTAGTAGCAGTGACTAGAAAGTAATCTGATCAATCCCACAACAGATCCTATCATTTCTTTCCTTTTTTTTAATGTTTATTTTATTCATTTTAGAGAGCAAGGAAGGAAGACAGAAAACAAGAGACAGAAACATTAATCTGCTCCTGTATGTGTCCTGACCGGGGATCGAACTGGCAACCTCTGCTATTTGGGACAATGCTCTAACCAACTGATCTCTCTGGCCAGGGAAATTTTTATCTTTTCTAATTAACTTCTAGTCTAGAAAAATAGGTTTACAATTTCTAAATCCTAAGTATTTTATGTGTTATTCACTGTACACAGGCTATCTTATGCATGGATGACCTAGAAATGTCTCCTAAGAAGATACTGCATTAAAAAATATATTCACTGGCACAACATGCTATGATTTAAGAACGTACAGGCAAGAAGGGCTGAACTACCTATCTGTTTTACCATTTCCAACTCTCACCTAGATCAAGGCTATGAAATTGGGTCAGGTGTAAGCACACCTGCGTGTGTGTGTGTTTATATATGTAATTAATTATTTATTTTGAAAATATAAAATAAATACCCTCATCACAGGTTCAAGCAACTAAACTACATGAGGCACTAGTGACAAAGGTTAAGCAGTGTTGGATCCAATTATATTTAAAGTTGTGAAACGACTCATTTAGTGGCTCTAGATTAGGAACTCTTTTCCCCAATAGCTTTTAAAGATTTGAATGACAGCTCATAAATTATTGAGGATACAATTCATACTAGCTGGACAGCTGCTGTTTAAACTAAAGGCCAATAAAATATTTGAATATCTTTTTTTGCTGAAAACACAAACAGATGGTCAGTTAATTAACGTGCTTCATAAATTGAATATGAGTAGAATAACTAGTTGTCAAATATGTATTCATGTATTCATCAGAAATTGAGCATAAAAAGGAAATTAAAGTTTCAACACTTAGTCAAAACTGTCAAAATTATCCTATTTCTAGGATATTCTCTCCGTGTGCAAATAAAAGCCTATTGTATCTGCACAAGTTCATGTTTTTTTTTTTTACCATGTGCTCTATTGTGCCACACTTGATTGCATCTTTCCTGATACCTAGGTATGCCTTTATTTTTATTTTAAAATATGCCTTTGTATGTATTGCTCTATTAGTTCTATTCTAAAGTTGGCATTTCTGAAATATATACTTATACAATGATATAAAGAAATCGAGTAATCGTTCTACCTCCTTTCTTCTTCTTCCCATTGTGCAATTTTAAACGTCATTGCTATTTTTTTCAGTGTACCTTTGTAGAATCTATTATTTTTTATTATATTTATTTATTCAGTTTTAGAGAGGAGAAAGAGAGAGAAAGGGGGGAGGAGCAGGAAGCATCAGCTCCCATATGTGCCTTGACCAGGCAAGCCCAGGGTTTTGAACCGGCAACCTCAGCATTTCCAGGTCAACGCTTTATCCACTGTGCCACCACAGGTCAGGCAGTAGAATCTTTTAAATATGATATAAGCTTGAATAAAACAACCGGGGAGCTTATTATAGGCCCAGCTACTCGCCTCTGCCATTCCTTTACATTCGCTTTTGTTGCTTTTACTTTTCCATTTGTTTGCAGTCTGAAACAAATGTTCTAAAAATGTCGGGTTAAAAAATACTTCCTGCAGTTGGACTTGATGTGAAATCCCTGCCTTAAATTTCTTCCCTTGAGCGTCGACTAGGTTTTATTCTGTTGTCTTCTTGCACTGACTGTTGCTAGGAAGAAGTCAAACAGCTTCCTGGTTGTCCTCCTGTTACTTCGAGTAAAAAAGACTTCATTTGGCCCTGGCTGGTTAACTCAGTCGTAGAGCATCGGCCTGGTGTGTACAAGTCCCAGGTTTGATTTCTGGCCAGGGCACACAGGAGAAGCGCCCATCTGCTTCTCCACCCCTCCCCCTCTCCTTCCTCTCTGTTTCTCTCTTCCCCTCCTGCAGCCAAGGCTCCACTGGAGCAAAGTTGGCCTGGGTGCTGAGGATGGCTCCATGGCCTCTGCCCCAGGCGCTAGAATGGCTCTTGTTGCAACAGAGCAACGTCCCAGATGGGCAGAGCATCGCCCCCTGGTGGGCGTGTGCCAGGTGGATCCCAGTTGGGCCCATGCAGAGTCTGTCTGACTGCCTCCCCGCTTCTAACTTTGGAAAAAAAATACAAAAAAAAAAAAAAGACTTCATTTAAAACAAAATAAACAAACCAACAAAAACCTCTAGCTACAAAGATTTTGTTTTCCAATGATTAAATTTGAATAAATGTATTCATTATTAAACTGGTCTTATTTTTAGCTATTCTAGTTTAATTATTCATGGCCCTTACTATGTAGTTTTACCTTTCCTCTTTATTTCTTTCAAAAAAGTTTTATTTGAATTGTATATTAAATTACATATCTGGGACATTGTCTTAGTTGTCTTCTTTGATACTCCGAATAAAAATTGGATTAAATCGTCTTTGTAAAGTATGCCTGTCACTTTCTCTCTAATACCTTTTGTGGGTTTCTTTCTGTTTGTCTGCGTCTTAGTCGCCCCATGTCTTTTTGTGTGTGTGTGTGTGTGTCTCGTGTTGTGCTCTCCACATGTTTCTTCTCTATTGTACTGCAGCCCGTTTAGCTGTTACTTTTCCCGAAAGCCTTTTTCTTATTTCCTTCCTGAATCCTGTGACTCCTTGTTTTGTTTCCTATCTATCGTCTCGCCATCACCTTCTGTCGTCTGGGCATCTCGTCCTTGTTTCCTTCTGTACTGTTTTCCTCCCCTCCCCACCCCCTTTTCTTCCTTCCTTCCTTCCTTCCTTCCTTCCTTCCTTCCTTCCTTCCTTCCTTCCTTCCTTCCTTCCTTCCTTTCTCTCTCTCTCTCTCTCTCTCTCTCTCTCTCTCTCTTTCTTTCTTTCTTTCTTCTTTTCCCCCCTCTTTCTTTCTTTCTTTTTTTTTACCTAGTGCCCCTGACTCCTGCTTGTATTTTGGGGAAGGAACCTACTAACATATCTAGGTATATGCTTTGCAATGTGATGGAAAGCCAACTTAAGCATTGTGCCATTTTCAGAAGGAGGTCTCATGACCTCCACAAACCTTTCAAAAATGTTGCTGTTTCTTTTGAATGTCAAGCAGTCCTTCTAAATTCTTAAGTGAAAGCAAATCTGTAAATTAGGGTAGAAAAATAAAAATCCTCAGAAGTGACTACCTGCTTGGAGAGATTTTAGCAGAAGAAAAGAAGGCATAGAAGGACTGAAACCCCTGCAGCTGTTACAGGTTAGAGAGAGACATGTAGAGAGAAAGCCGCAGAGGGAGTTCTGCCCCCAGATAATGACTAACTGCAGTGGAGACATTCATTACACATTTATTTAATTGTTTTTTTCTTTTTCTCTGTAAACTGTGATTGAATACCTAGGGCTCATTAATATCAAAAGATATCATCCAGAACTGGTCAAATATTTGAAACCTTCAGGGTACTCCCAAACACTCTAAAGGTCCTCATAAAAGAGCATTCAGAAATCCTAGTTGACAGCAGAAACTCAACAGAATGCATCTGAGCTATCCCTTCAAGCATCCTCATATCCAACCATACTTTTTTTCTAGGACAGAATAAAACAGATATAACATAAAAGTTGTAGTTCAAAAAATAAAAGAAATGCAATCAAACCATTTCTCATGCAACAAAAAGGAATACACTAGGTTGTTTTATCTATAGTAAATAGAAAATTGATTAAGGATCATGAAGTTAGGTCATATGATTTGCAAGAAAATTTAACAAATTTCCAGATCCCTACACAAAGTTATTATATAACAAATCAAACGAGAAGGTCACACCACATACATCAACAAAAGCTCAAATCTCATTCTGGAGTGACACAGAAAAAAGTCCACAAATGTTTCAAGTTATAGGGAAATTTACATAAATTCAATATAATGAAGCCAAGTTAATGTAAAACAACAACAACAATGAGATACAATGGGAGAGCGAAACAGAATGAGACACATTAAAGATAAACACAGCATCGCCACACACAAGAAAGGAAAGAACTGATATAGCCGTTGTCAAAATTTTTAACATGGACAGAAGCTACAAAGATGAAAAGGACAGCACAAAAGAAAGATGGATGGAGGGAAGAAGAATTGAGATACTAGGAGCTACCGAAAATAGAACTTATTTCAGGAAGACAGATGTGCTAATGTAGAATATACAACAAATATTAAAGACAACTCATATATCCAAATTACTTGTGAATAAATAGTTTTATTTATTTATTTACTTATTTATTTGTATTTTTCTGAAGTGAGAAGCTGGGAGGCAGAGAGACAGACTCCCTCATGCCCTTGATCGGGATCCACCCAGCAAGCCCACTAGGGGGCGATGCTGTGTCCATCTGGGGTGTTGCTCCACTGCAACCAGAATCATTCTAGCCCCTGAGGTGGAGGCCATGGAACCATCCTCAGTGCCTGCACCAACTTTGCTCCAGTGGAGTCTTGACTGAGGGGCGGGAAGAGAGAAAGAGAGAGACAAAGGAGAGGGGGAAGGGTGGAGAAGATGAATGCTTCTCCTGTGTGCCCTAACCAGGAATCAAACCTAGGACTTCCATATGCTGGACCGACGCTGTACCGCTGAGCCAACTAGCCAGGTCAATAAATAGTTTTTAAAAAATGAAATCAATACTAATAAACATTTAAATTGTATTCCAGGTAAAATTAATATCGGGTCTTTTGTTTATTAATGCATCCATTCAATAAATAATTATGGGTTTTCTCTTTCTGGCACTAGAATAAAATGCAGGTGACATGGTTTAATGGAGCTTACATAACAGTTTTGTACACTTCTGCAAACCAATCAGTCAAAAAATAACTAAAATAACTATAATTGTTCGTAAGTGTAAGTAAGAGAACATTAGCCTCTGGGCTAGTGGACAGAGTGATTGCAGAGGGCTTCAGAGAGTGCGGACAGTATGATTCTTAAAAATAAAGATGACCCAAAGATAGCTGGAGACTTATTTCCAGGAATAAAACCGAAAGTACAATGGCTTTTAAACAGGAAAGGAGCTGGCCTTTATATTTTAGCCTTTCAACCTCTAATAAACCATCGTTACTTAACTCCTGTATTTCTGTGTAAACATATGGCGAGGTTGAGACTACCCTTTCCAAAGAGTTCTGCCAAAGTGTCCTTAACTTGTAAGAAGAAGAAGTAGCAGGAGCTCCCAGATTGATCTCCAAAGGTCGTGACGACCTGTTCATGTTCGCCGCAGCAACACCCGGGAGTGCTTTTCCTCATAATCACATGAGTGCCTCATTGATGCTGAAGATTGCTTTTTCCACCTTTGAATGTTAAATCCATTCAGATGACTTCTTCTGAGTTCAGACACAAATAATAACACCCTGTTTTAAAGCAAACCAGGACAGTAATCTGCAGTGCCTGCCCAGGACCTTGAGTAAAAAGACCAACTGGTTTTATATCAACTCTAAATGCCAAATGTATATGCAATACCAACATCCGTGTTCAGGAGTTCAGTTTTCATTCTTTAGAATCCTGTGGGGTGCTTTTGTTGTTGCTGCTGTTGTTAATCAGAAAACCGTATCAGAAATTTTTGGCTTTCATCATCTGCTAAGATAAAAGTATTGCACCAAGTGTTTGCCAACAGTTGGCCAATTGTATTACACTCTCTCTCTTTCAAGGCTTTCTGTATCTGTCTCAGGAACTGTTGGAACTAAAGCAAGAGGAGGCAGATTTGCTGGGTTTTAAAAGTAGGGGTCTAGCCTGACCAGGAGGTGGCACAGTGGATAGAGCATGGGACTGGGATGTGGAGGACCCAGGTTCGAGACCCCGAGGTCGCCAGCTTGAGCACAGGCTCATCTGGTTTGAGCAAAAGCTCACCAGCTTGGACCCAAGGTCGCTGGCTCAAGCGAGGGGTTACTCGGTCTGCTGTAGCCCCACGGTCAAGGCACATATGAGAAAGCAATCAATGAACAACTAAGGTGTCCCAACGAAAAACTGATGATTGATATGTCTCATCTCTCTTCATTCCTGTCTGTCTGTCCCTGTCTATCCCTCTCACTGGCTCTCTCTTTGTCTCTGTAAAAAAAATTTAAAAAAAGTTAACAGTAAGTTTGTGGAATATCTTTGTCAATAAAATGTGACTCCATTAACTGACACAGCTATTACTGGTCGTCATGGGAACGGTGCTGCCCAGAGATAGCAATCAGACCACTTTTCCTCATGTGGATTATTCACAGCAGATCTTGAAGTTCACGCTGTTAACTCCTTGTCCTTCAGGCTGTTTCTCAGACTCCTCTCCTGACATGATGAACGGCGTGTTCACAGATTGCAAATTAATTCTGAAGTCATACTTAGTGAAACATAATTAGAAACGCTAACTCGCTACAAGTAACGGCATTCCCAAGCCAAACATGGTTGATTTCCGGTATGCTTATTACCGCCCTGCTCCCTTTCATTAGCAGAGTAATTAGGAGTTGGCAGCAAACACAAAACATCCATTAAAGGCCTTTTATTATCTCCACTCTCTCTCCTCTGAAGTCCATGGCTCAAGCTCTGGTGCCTTTTCCCATGATTGAGTCTGAGTGTGTGAATTCAACTTTCTGGTAGTCACTTCTCACTCCCCTGAGATGAAGGGGAAGTGAACCACTTACAACCTGAGAGGGAGGGAAATGAGGGGCCAGGTTCTAGAATACCTACTTGTTTTGAGAATTAGTTAGTGGAGTCCAGTGAGCTTTCTATTCTGGAGAGAAGTCGCAGTGAAGAAACATCTGGTGCACAGACTTCTGCATGCACCCCGGGCAGGATCCACCCAGCAACCCCCATCTGGAGCCGATGCTGTTGCCATGCTCTCACCTGAGCTATTTTTAGTGCCTGAGGTGATACTCCATAGTGCCATCTTCAGCTGATGGTCAATGCGCTCGAGCCATGGCTGTGGGAGGAAGAGAGAGAGAGAGAGAAAGGAGAAGGGGAAGGGTGGGGAAGTAGATGGGTGCTTCTCCTGTGTGCCCTGGCCGGGAATTGTACCCAGGGCATCCCCACGCCAGGCTGACACTACCTCTGAGCCAACTGGCCAACGCCATGCTTAGACTTTTTGATAGTTACTTATGTACTTTTAGTTTATATAACTTCTAATCATATTCTCTTAGATTATAAAATTGTATTTTGAAGTGATTATAAAATATTTTTTACCTAGCTTCCAAAAATGTATCTGCTTCCAGAGTAGCATCTAACAAAGGTATTTCTGAAGTTGGTAAACGAAAACTCCTATTTAAGAACTTTAAAAATTCAGCTGATGTTCAACATAGAATATTTATTGTCACTTTCCTTTTGATAAACTTTATATTTCCTTATTTTAAAACTGTGTATCAGATCACCATTATAGATGTCTCTTTGTACACATAAGCTTTTATCTCTGGAATGAAGTCCCAAAACAGTTTCATCTGGGTCAGTGTCAGAACATTTTTAGTTTTATAATTGATAGATAAATCATTCTTTTTAGTCATTATACATATTAGCAGTTAACTCACTAGTTCTCCAAAAATTTTATGGTTTATGTGTTATTACCGAGCCACAAGCTATCATCAAAGGTAAACTAGATACATTTGGAAATTAGAGATGAACATCACTTGACAAAATTTATAATTAATTATTTGTCACGTTTGTAGGTCCATGTATATATGTATCAATATATACGATATGTATTTATATAAAGCAAGAACCCTTAACTGTGTTTCTCAACTACTCACTTCTCAGTAATGTTAGTTTGGAGGGGATAATTTTAGAATTATAAAGAACTTTCAAAGATAGTACAGAGAATTTCCACTTACACTTCACCTAATTTCTCCTAATATTAATGACTAAAGTACATTTATCAAAATTACAAACCCCAAACACGGGTACATTACTATGGACAAAATCCTAGATTTGATTTGGATTTCAACAGTTTTTCCTGAAACATTTATTCCATGAAACATTTTAATTCATCCCATCACCTAATTCTAAGTAATCATAAGGAAACTATAAATTAGAGAATAGGTTATTTAATCCAATTAAATATTTATTCAGTGGAAGAGTCAAACTGCAGTACATACTTTAAGACAGATTTGTGAGCTGGATTAATTATAGTGTTTCCACATTTCCTGTATCTGAGAAAAAAACTTCCCACATCTGCTTTATTTCAGAGGCAGGCATATGTGGTGACAAGAAAGACATAGGCTTGGAGGAAAAAAAAAAATGAAGAGATGAGGGTGATATGAAATATTTATGTCTCTTAAAACAATAAATATAGATACAATAGTTGCATTAATTATTTATACATTAGTACTTTTTAATAAAAAAAAATGTTAATACATGAAGTTTAAATATTTCTAAGCAGCATCAATGCCTCAGGACAAGACTTATGCTAATCAAGTGTTGACAGTTATTTGAGATTGCTTATGTATATGTTAGCTGACATTAGCATAAATAAATTGCTTTCTGTTAAGCAATTCACCTTGAAGCCATTTTGAAATTTTATGATTTCCTATCCTCTTCTATTCAAGTTATATTTAAATTAAAAATGGGAAGAAAACTGGGATGGTGGCCCCTGGGTATTCAGTGCGTTGACAAATTGCTAAGTAAGGCACATGGTAGTAATTGCCACTGTGTGACCAATTCTATACAACTCAAAATAGAGACTTCAGTGATCTACCAAGGAAGACATTTGAACCATAATTAATCTCTTAATTTATTTTGCTTATTTATATGGGCTACTCTTTTGAAAATTAACAACACAGCAACTGAAGGCTTCCCCTGTTAATAACCAAGCTGTCAGTCACAAACATTTTTTTTTTAAACGAGGGTTATTGGTAAGCATAAACAGAACGTAAACTTGTCCGTCTGGTATCAAATCTTCTTTACTCAAGAAAATGCCTCTTAATTATATCCTAATACTTTCCATATCTGTCACATTGAGTCTCCAAAGATAGTATAAACAGTGCTTCATAAAAGTTATGGGTGTTTTAGAAGACAATAAGCAAAATAATCTCAAGAAAAAAAGGACATAACACTTAACTTTTCTTTTCTCCTATGATTCTTAGTTGGTTGAAACAAATAGACATCAATTATATAATTCCTGAAAGAGTATTGTGTGCTGTAACTCCAATGTATAATGATTTAATCATAAAGAATTTGAGGAATAGTGATTTGAGATTATTTAGCCAAGGTTAAGGGATACAATTTTACTTTGCCTTCTGAGTAGTGGACTCCTAATTATCCTCCTTTATCCCCTGAGTTTTTACTTTTGATATTTTGTTAGTTTTCATTTGCCTCATCTAGTCTAACTAGCTAGAGATTTGTTTCATTTTAATATCTAAAACACTTTTTTTAAAAAAAAAACTTACTTTCTTCTAGATAGAGATGGTAAGTATTTCAGTTATTTTTCATTATCTCAAAAAATAGTTTTGAGTTTGATGACTCTTCCAAACACGAGCATCAGATGCTCAATTATTAGACGAATCTGGGTTGCAGGTCCCGCCTGCGGCGAAGATCAACACCGCCCGCCCATCTTCCCACGACCACATCAGAATCACACCACCACGCCGCAGAACAACCATCACTGAGCCAGCTGAACAGAAGCCCTAGAACCCAGGGTGTGGAGAGGAAGTCACACTGAGACTGGTAGGAGCATGCAGATACACAGCAGGCGAATGCCACACCAACCTGTGGGAGTTAACAACCTGGAGAGAAAACACGGACACCCGTTAGGTAACCGCAGAACGTTTGGCGACTCCTTCACAAGCGATACGGGGAAACCAGCCAGGTACTTCAGTGAACTCTGGTGGAGAAGTCTGCCACACCAATGGGCAAAATAGCTTTTGATTTTGCTGTTTATGACAAAAGAAGAGATAGAAGCACTAAACGAGAAAGTAGAGGAAACAGTCAGCACTGCGGGCCCTGGGTTAGAACTCACATGTGCACTCAGACCAAAGCTGTCGCAAGAGCAGCAGCAAACCCGCCGTAGAATTAGAGGCTGCTCATCCCAGCCTCATCCGGGAGAGCATTCACAGACAAGACGTAGCTGTAATGGGTGATGTGGGTGGAGGAAACCGGTGAGCATGGTCACACGGCACAGACTTCTCAGTGCAGTCCTGAGGATCTGTCCTGGACTCACGTGTGAGGATCCTGGTAGTGACAACGGGAAATCCATTCTGTATCAGAGCTGGGTGCGCACCCACACGTGTATATGTAAACGTGGGCATGGAAACATTTAGTTTTGCATCTATGATATGTTTTCGTATTTTAACTTTAGTCTCCCATTCGGAATAATGCTAAACAATGTTTCCCTTTTCATTCTCATTCTGTTACGCGTGTCCACAGAAGCTCTGGTTTCTGTTTTTCAGAAGCAATGCGCTGCGTCACCATTCCAGGGTTCTTCCGAATAATTGTGTTCCAGACACTTCCAAGTCGGTAAATTTAGGATACGAATAAGTTCGTATTAAAAAAAAAAAAGTGATATTCTTCTTAGCAATTCCGTTTCTTCCTGGCTGCCTTTCTTTATGTCTGTTATCATCTCTGCAGTCTCTCCATTGTCCCTTACACAATAGGACACATCATTTTTTAAAAAAATAAAATGTATTTGTTATATCTCTTTTTTTTTTTCTAATAGCTCCAAGTGGATTATATGTTTAAAGGGGGAAACAAGCAGACGTGCTTTCCAGCTCTTATCATCTGTGTTTAATGACCCTGGAAAAGAAGGAACGGACCTCGCATAAATCTTTGATCATCAAAGGCAATGAATCCACTCCAAAGAAAATGGGCAAATTGTCTAAGTAGCGAGCGCAGACACGGCCTGCGTTACCCTCTTTAGTCTTTGTCAACGTGAGTCATCCATCACGTCTGATGCAGCCAATGGTTTTCTAATCATATTATGCGGCTAGATGAGACGGAGCCTGGTGTCACGGCCACTTGCTTAGTATCCAGATATATCAAAGACTGAATTAAATACTGCAAAGGCAGGCATGATGAGCTTTCTTCAGGAGCCTTACATTTTCTGTCATAATTTTTCAAACTGCAAATATAACAGGCACCCGAAGCCTCTTAATAGGGTAACAGCATGTACAGTTGAGCAATTCACGTGGGTAGATGATACGTGATTGATGGAACTTCACGGAGATGACGGGACTGAACGCCTGTTGGATGAGAGGTCAGGAAGAGACATCGCGGCACCGCTCTTTACGTACCTACCGACGTCAATGGGCTGTCAACACTCACTGCGTTCATCTTTCCCAAGGTTTTACAAGCTTAGGAATATTAAAGCGTAATATAGTAACTTTTTCAGTGAAAAGGTGTGAATAATACAGTAGCTTGTCAAATTAAGGTTTAGCTGAGAGCATGAATTGATTCCGTATCTTATCTGCAGAACTGTGCCGATGCCTTACCAATAGAGGGAATCTACAGATAATGGTTAAGACTTGTTTTCAAACCTGTTATCTGCCACCAGGAGTTTGAAAGCTTATCAATAAGGAAATGCTTTTTCTGATAAGTGAAAATAATGAAGATGGTTATTTTAATGATGTATGAAAGGTATTAGCAGAATCTTCTTTTTAAATAATTTTTTTTAATTTTTCAGTTACATTGATGTATAAAATTATATTAGTTTTAGGTGTATAACCCAGTTTTTAGACAGATACATAACTTCTAAAAGGATCCCCTTCATAAATCGACTGTCTATCTGACACCATACAGAGTTATTACCACATTATTGAGTATATTTCTTATGATATAATTTACATCTCCATCACTATTCTTTAAACACCAGTTCATATTTTTTAATTCCTTCAATTTTTTTTTTTTTTTACCCAGCCCTCAAACACCCCTCCTCCCATCAAAATGTTCTCTGTCTTGATGAGTGTATTTCTGTTCTGTTAGTTTGTTAATTTTGTTTTTATAGATTCCAGTTTAAGTGAAGTCATATGGTATTGGTCTTTCCATGTCTGACTGATTTCACTCACTAGGTCTATCTATGTTGTTTCAAATTGCACGATTTCATTATTCTTGCTTATGAGTGAGTTACATTCCATTGTTTATATGCACCATGTCTTCTCTATCCATTCATCATTTGGTGGACACTTGAGTTGCTTGTATTACTTGGCTATTGTGAATAGTATTGCAAAAAACATGTGGCTGCATCTGTCTTTTCAATTTAGTGTTTTGGATATTTTCTGATAAATACCAGAAATGTAATCACCAAGTCCTTTTCTGTCTCTTGTTCAGCCTTTGTTTTAAAATTTATTTTGTCTCTTGTACATATTGCTTTTTTGTTTTATTGTTTCCATTTTCAGGACATACATTTTTCCATCCCTTTGCTTTCAGTCTGTGTGTGTCTTTGAATTCTGAAATGAGTTCTGTAGACAGAACGTGTAAGGGTCAGGTGTTGTTATCCATTCAATCACTATCTATCTTTTGATTGGAGCATTTAGTCCATGTGTGTTTAAAGGGATTTATGATAGATATGTGTTTATTGCCATTTTATTATTCATATTTTTAGTCTTCTTTTTCTATCTTCTTAAAGAAGACCCTTTAACATATTTTGTAATGTTGGTTTGGTGATGATAAACTCCTTTAGCATTTCCTGTTTCAAAGCTCTTTATCTGTTCTTTTAATCTACAAATATTGATCGACTTATGACTTATGCAATTTACGACCATTCGGCCTTACGACCACAATCACTAGCCATGACTGCTCCGCGTCTGGCAGCGCAAGCGTTGCCCAGCTGGGCGTACGACAGTGAAGACCAGCTTCCGGCAGCACTACCATCTCCACGTGCACCATTTCAACTGTTATCCCAGACTCGGTACAGCAATTTGTGTTTTGTGTCTTGGATATTTTTCATCAAACCTCTCCCAAGATGTCTGCCAAGAGGAAATTGTCTTTGCAAATATTAAACCAGTTGTATTGGTAATTCAGTGTTTTACTTAAAACTGATGAATGTGAAAATAAGAAACAAAATGGTGTAGAGATGATACAAATGGCATAAAATGAACAAAGAAAATTATGATATATAACAATAATGAAAGAAAATTATGATAAAATATGACTGAAAGGTTTTTATAACATCATTTCACAGTACTGTACAGATAGCCTACTCAACTTATGACCAAATTGTGTTATGACCAGTCTGTCAGAACCAATCCTGGTCATAAGTCGAGCACTAGCTGTAAATAATAGCTTTGTTGGATAGATTAATTTTGGTTATAGATCCTTGCTTTTTATCACTTTCAGTATTTCTTGCTAATCCCTTGTGTCGTGCAAAATTTCTGTTGAGAAATTAGTTCACATTCTGTGAAAGTTTATTTGTAGGATAACTGTGTGTCTTTAGCTGCCTTTAAGATTCTCTCTTTGTCTTGAATCTTTTGCATTTTAATTATAAGGTGTCTTGGTGTGGGCCTCTTTGGGTTCATCTTGTTTAGGAGTCTCTGTATTTCCTAAAATTGTGTGACTGTTTCCTTCATCAGGTTAGAAGAGTTTTTTGTCATTATTTTTCATATAGATCTTCTGGCTCTCTCTCTTCTTCTTGCACCTCCACGATGTGAATGTTGGTGTGCTTGGAGTTGTTGCGGAGATTCGTTATACTAACCTCAGTTTTTTGGATTCTTTTTTTCTCGTTGCTATTCTGATCGGGTGTTTTCTGCTTCTATGTCTTTCAAATCACGGATTTGATCCTCTGCTTCATCTACTTCTACTGTTGGTTCCCTGTAAATTATTCTTCATTTCGGTTAGTGTATTCTTCATTTCTGAATGGTTCTTTTTTATATGTTCTATCTTCATCTTAATGTTCTCTACCTCTTTGTTGAAGCTCTCACTAAGCTCATCCACTCTTTTTTTTTAATTTTTTTTAATTTATTCATTTTAGAGAGGAGAGAGAGAGAGAGAGAGAGAGAGAAAGGGGGGAGGAGCAGGAAACATTAACTCCCATAGGTGCCGGGACGAGACAAGTGCAGGTTTCAAACTGGCGACCTCAGCATTTCCAGGTCGACGCTTTATCCACTGCGCCACCACAGGTCAGGCTAAGCTCATCCACTCTTGCCATAAAGTGTTGAGCATCCTTATAACCACTGCTTTGAACTCTGCTCTGGTAGGTTGCTCGTCTCCATCTTTTTCAGGGTGGATCTGTTCTTTACTTGGCAGCTGTTTCTTTGTCTCCTCATGTTGGCAGCATCCTGGTCTTTATTTGTATACATCAGCTAGAGCTGCTCTGTCTTCCTGTCTTAGTCGAACGGCCTCTTCTAGCAGGCGTTCTGCAGGGTTCAGCGGCACAGCTTCCCAATCCCTGAGCTGGGTGTCCCAGGTGGACTCCCCGTAGGCTCTGGGTACCGTCTTGTTTCACTGAGCATCTATAGCTGTTGGCACATCCGTGGCAGAAATTTGCCCCCAGGCCAATATATTTATATTATGAGGACCTGCTGTGACCACTGTGAAGGATCTGCTGTACAGGGGCCAACCTCATGGAGCAGAAGCTGAGTCTGTCTTTAATGTATATCACTCGTGGAGGTGCTTGGGCATGGCCTGAAGCCGTCCACTGTGTGCACTGACTCTGGGGCCTCCTGGGAGATGTGGGCTGAGACCAACCACCACAGGCACCCTGTCCCTGGCAACCAGCATAAGGTACAGGGTGCAGATGGCTTCTAGCAGTGCTGGGCTTAGAGGTACCTGTGAGAGGCCAAGCTGTGAACCAAGGCCAGCTGGGTTTTAGAGCATGGGACTACTTAGCAAGAGATACTTGGCACACCAAGGCCAGATGATACATGTTTAAGGGATGTTAGGAATGTCTGAAGCATGAGCCAAGACAGGCCATTCGAATGAAAAAGCCAGTGAATTCTCTAGCATGGGCTCACAAGCTGGGTGGCGTGATGTCTCAGGGAATCACCAGGACAGGGAAAACACTGTGAACCAGGTTGATGGAGACTCAGATATGGTGCCTGCTTGCCAGTTCTGTTGGGGAAGGGACCGGCAAAGAAACAATGGTGCCAGCCAACACTTGTGTCTGGGAGAAAGCTGCTGCTCCACCCCCCCCTTCTTTTTTGACAGAGACAGAGAGACAGACAGAGAGAAGGAGAGATAGGGACAGACATACAGGAAAAGAGAGAGATGAGAAGCATCAATTGTTTGTTGTGGCACCTTAGTTGTTGAATGATTACTTTCTCATATGTGCCTTGATGGGAAGGCAATAGCAGAGGGAGTGACCCCTTGCTCAAGCCAGTGACCTTGGGCTTCAGGGAAAGTGACCTTGGGGCTCAAACCAGTGACCATGAGGTCATATCTATGATCCAATATTCTAATCAGTGACCCCGTGGTCAAGCCAGAGACCCCTCATTCAAGCTGGTGAGCCTGAGTTCAAGCCGAATGAGCCCGCACTCAAGCCGGTGACCTCAGGGTTTCGAACCTGGGTCCTCTGCGTCCCAGTCTGATGCTCTATCCACTGCTCCACCTCCTGATCAGGCCATCCCATCCCTTCTTCTAAAGACAGATAATTCAGTTCCTGTGCCTATGACCCTCATGTGACTTTTAAACTGTTGCTTCTGTCATAGAAATTAGGGTGATTGGATCTGAGACAGTCCATGTGGGGGCCCTTGAAGAGGAATGCCTGAGACTCCAGTGGCCCTTCCTCTCACCGCTGGTTTTCACAGACAGATGTCATGGGGACTTTTCTTTTTGGCACTGAAACCCTTTGGCTGGGAGGCCTGGTGTGGGGCTGGGACCCCTCACTCCTCAGTGAGGACCTCGTCGTTGAGCTATCCCTGCTGCAGGTTGGTGTGGGATTAGCCGCGGTGCGTCTCCACCCCTCCTACGAGTCTCAGTGTGGCTTCTTCTGCGTGTGCTTAGTCACGGGACTTCTGTGCAGCTAGATCTTAGGTGGTCTTCAATGATGGCTGTTCTGCAGGTTAGTGGTAATTTTGATGTGGTTGTGGTGGGAGTATGCCAGTACTAAGATAGTGTTTACATATGCCGCCATCTTGACCTGAAACCCAGATTCTGCTAATAACTGAAATTCCGATGTGAGCATTTGGAAGCCATCAACCTCAAAAATATTTTTTTTTTTGAGATCAAAAATAACTGAAATATTTAACTTCTCTATCTGGAAAGTTTGTAAAACTTTAGATATCTAAGAAACTAAAAAGAAACAAATCTCTACGTAGGTAGATTTTAGGAGGCAAATGAAAATATAAAAATATAAAAAGTGAAAACTTAGGGAATAAAAGAGGATAAAAAGAAATCTACTGCTCAGAATGCCAAGTAAAGTTTTATCACTTAACCTTGGTTAAATAATCTTATCACTGTTCCTCTAATTCTTTGTTTTTAAATAAGTATACATTTAGATTATGGAAGTAAATACTCTTTCAAGAATCACTTAATAGCTGATGTTTTTTTTTGTTTCAACCACCTGAGATTCATAGAAGAAAAGAGAAGTTAGATGTTACGTCCTTTTCTCTTGAGCTTATATTGTGTATTATCTTGTAAAAGACCTCTAAGTTTTATCAAGCACTGTTTATACTATCTTTGGACACCCAATATCACTGATGTGGCAAGTAGTAAGATATAATTAAGAAACAGTTTATTTCTCTCTCTCTCTCTCTTTTTTAATGTTTATTGTATTGATTTTAGAAAGAGGAGGGAAGGGAGAGAGAGAGAGATGGGAACATTGATCTGTTCCTGTATGTGCCCTGAGCTGGGATCATACCAGCAACCTCTATGCTTTGGGACGATGCTCTAACCAACTGAGCTATTCAGCCAGGGCCAGGGGCATTTTCTTGATTAAGTAAGATTTGATATTAGGCTGTCAGGTTTATATTCTCTCCATGTTCATTAACAAACCGTGTTAAAAAAATGTTTGTGACTGCCAGCTTAGATATTACCAGGGGAGGCCTTCAACTGCTATGTGTTTGATTTTCAAAATAATTGTCCATATACGTTAATAAAATATATTATGAGATCAATTGTTATACTCAATCACATTTCTTGGTAGGTCCCTGAGGTCTCTAGTTTCAGCTGTGTAGGATTTTTCACACAATGGAGACATGATTACAAACACCACCATGCGCTACACTTAGAAATTTTCAAAACACTGAACACCCAGGGGTCACAAACAGTGTTTTTCTCATTTTTTACTTACATGTGACTGGAATATTAGAAGACAGAGAATTATTAGATTCAAAAATGGGCTTCAAGGTGAATTGTTTAACAGAAAGCAATTTATTTATGCTAATGTCAGCTAACAGATACATAAGCAATCTCAAATAACTGTCAACACTTGCTTAGCATAAATCTGTCCTGAGGCATTGATGCTGCTTAGAAATATTTAGAGTTAATATATTCACATTTTTGTTAAAAAGGACTAATTCATGCCTGACCAGGCGGTGGCGCAGTGGATAGAGTGTCGGACTGGGATGCCGAGGACCCAGGTTCGAGACCCCGAGGTCGCCAGCTTGAGCGCAGGCTCATCTGGTTTGAGCAAAAGCTCACCAGCTTGGACCCAAGGTTGCTGGCTCGAGCAAGGGGTTACTCGGTCTGCTGAAGGCCCATGATCAAGGCACATATGAGAAAACAATCAATGAACAACCAAGATGTCGCAATGCACAACGAAAAACTGATGACTGATGCTTCTCATCTCTCCGTTCCTGTCTGTCTATCCCTCTCTGACTCTCTCTGTCTCTGTAAAAAAAAAAGGACTAATGCATAAATATTTAATGCAACTGTTGTATCTATATTTATTGTTTTAAGGTACATAAATATCTTTTATATCACCCTCATCTCTCTCCACTTTTATTTCTCCAAGCCTATGTCTTCCTTGTCATCACATACACCTACCTCTGAAATAAAGTAGATGTGGGAAGTTTTTCCCCAAAACAGAGGAAATGTGAAAACACTATTATTAAGCCATCTCACATATCTGTCCTAATTTATATACTGTGTTTTGGCTCTTCCACTGAATAAATTATTAATTAGAGTAAATTACTATTTTCCTAATTTCTAGTTTTCTTATGATTAATTGGTATTATCAGATGGGATGAATTAAAATATTTTTCTTGGAACAGAAACAGGAAAAACTGTTGAAATGCAAATCAAATCTAGGATAGTGTTCATGGTAAGGTACCAATATTTGGTTTCTTAATTTTGATAAATATATCTCAGTGGGTGGAGTATAAGTGGAAATTCTCAGTACAATCTCTGTAACTTTTCTTTAATTCTAAAATTATCCCCCACAAAAAAATTATTTAAAAATGAATAGTTGAAAAACACAATTAAGCTTTCTTGTTATATAAAAAAAAATTCTAAATGGACCTATAAGCATTTCAGATAATGATAAATTGCTGTCAAACGATATTCATTGCCAATTTCTACATTATCTACCTTTGATGACATGTTATGGATCAGTAATAACTCATAAACCTTGAAATTTTTAGAGAATTAGTAACTTAAATTAAAAGCAGGTATAATGGACTATAAAGAGATTTATCTTTCAATTACAAAACTAAAAACATTCTGACGCTGACCCAGATGAAAGGTGCTTGGAACTTTACTTTAGAGACAGATGTTGATGTGTACAGAGACCTCTATCAGTATCTGTTGCACAGATTTTATTATAAACATATGAAGTCTATCAACAGGGGAGTAATAAATAAAATGTTATATGTTGTATACCCCAATATAATTTTAAAGTTCCTGCAATGGGAGTTAACCATTTACCAACTTTAGAAATAACTTTTTTTGGAAAGTAATCTAGAAGAAAATAAATTTTAGGATACTAGTTATAAAATACTTATAATCACTTCAAAATACAATTTCATAATCTAAGAGAATATTATTAGAAGTGATATAAACTAAATGTACATCAATAATTACCAGAAAGTCCTAAGCATAATGGCCAATACCTAATTCATCATAATGTGTTGCTCACCTTTTATTCTGAATGAGGTAAGTTTTTGAATGCAAAGGTAAAACCAAAGATTACAGGTGAATAGTGTTTACTCTGTCACCTAAACTCATGACCTAGAAGGAGACTCCCGTTTTAAGCCTATTTAATGATATACACTTTTTACATGGGATTTAAAAACAGAGATTTACATTTTTATTTTCAAATAATTGCTTTGTAGCACAGATTTACAATCTAAATCTACCTTTTAGTAAGGGTTTCTGTGGAAAAGACTGCCCCAAACGAAGAAAAATAGTTTACATCTGGTGACAAAGATATGCATGACGGTGAGTCATTTTGAATAAACATTTTTTTTTTTAATTCCACAAGTCTACCATTGTACATGCATGGATTTATACCACCTTATCGAAGCATTTTAATCACTACTTATTTACTGAAATAAAAGAAGAAATAAAAAATAATTTCGTATTAAATAGAAGCTGGTTTCTTGTGTGTAAAATTGAAAAGCCTCTTACTCCTGGTTTATTACCACTGACATAAAGAGAAAACTCTGAAGACTCCCTCAATGAAGTTACAACCAGCGACCGGGACAGAGCCAGGGAACCCCCAGAGACCGCCCGCACTCCTGAGTGTGGGCTGGAACTCCGAATCAGCGCCCAGGTGGCTATTTCCACCGTCATATCGAAGAGAGAGGCCAGCCAGGGGCCACAGACCCAGGGCCCTCCGCTTCTTGTTTACAGGGGAACAGCTAACCCACGGGGTCTCCCTGTGGACTCCGCCCCCATCCTGAAAGGAGCCGCCTCTCTATCTGGAGCTTCCACCTCTTTATCTGGAGCCCGTGGGAACTCTTTCCAAGCAACTCACATCTCTCTCGGCCTACTCGATGTATAAAAACCCTCACCACCCCTGGGACAAGGGCCCTGTAGCCTTTTCCAACCGACAGTGCTGCTGCTAGTCTAGACACGGGCCCCAAACCTGGTCTTTGATTTTGTTTAGTTTTGTGTGTGCGTGCGTGTGTGTGTGTGTGTGTGTGCGTGTGTGTGTGTGTGTGTGTGTGTGTGTGTGTGGTTAGCCATGGCCTGAGAAACCCTTTCTTTTAAAATGACTGTCGGCCTTGGAACTTACCATTTTTGTTTCACACTGTTTTCTGAGACTCTTCCAAGACAATCATGTCTTCTTTCTGTTCAAAAGGAATGGAATTTTACTGGCACATCATTCTTTTCGAGGCATTTGTAATGGAGACTCATCGGTATCGGTAACCCCCCCCCCCCCCCGATAATTCATGGTCTGTAAACTCTTGCTTTCTGTGGCAGAAACTTTAAAAAACAACACTTCTTGAGACTAAATTTCTTTTATCATACCTTTGGCCCTTTTGAAAGCCTGTTGATGCTATTTTTAGATGTTTCTATCAGCCAGATTCCAAAATTTTGTGTTTTGAATTTCAATAAAGGATTAAAGCAAAATTTATTAAAAAAAATACCTTCATACCAATGCAATATCTCTCACGAGTCTCATAAAGATTACATTAGTGATTTTAAAGAACTTATTGGGCAAAAAAAAAATCAATAAATTCAGTTGTGAATTCTGTAGGATGCTTTGAAGAATCCATTATCTTCTCCCTATTAATTCTTCTCATTTGCACTTGAGTAAGGGACGCTGTAGGAGGCCACCTGCAAGACAGCGCTGGGGACAGGATCCTGCTAGAGCCACAAAAGCAACCCCCCTTTCTCCCCCCTGCCCCTTATAGCTCAGTGTTAGGATACTTGGGACCTCCGATCAGGTGCAGCCGGACTGAGAGACAGTCCCTACAACTGCTCTAGCTCGGTAGCTCTGGACACTGTCCCTTTGGTGACTTTCGCACACTGGAATAGTAAACAATGCCCCCCTTGGCTGGAGATTTAATATGCTCCTGAGACATGCATCCTGCGTTGCAGCATGTGGTCCCGCTGTGCTTGCTGCCAGCCAGCAGGGGGCAGCCGGCTAGGAGACCTAGGAGAGGGTCCAGGAACAGGGCCACCCAGCACCCCACGCGGAGGCAGCCTTAGCCCAGGCTGGGAGCCACCTCTAGTCCCGAGCTTGGACCTCTCCCCTCTGAACCTTTTCTGTTCTGTCTTCTCCTTCCCTGAATTCTCTCTCTGGGGAAAGACAAGAGCCCGCCCTTGGGTCTGTGAGGATTTCACTCCCTCCGCCCTCGTCCTGAAGTTTCAGGGCAGGAGTCAGGGAGGGACTTCTTAGGATACCTTTGCTTGACTTGCTGGCTTCCTCTAACTGTTCACGGGGGACTTGCCAGCCTCCCTGCCCCCTCTCTGAGCAACTTCTCGGCAGCTCCGCCCGCGGTTTGTCCACCCTACAGATTCACAACACCTGCTCCTTTGCACGCTTGCCTTCCTTTTAGGAGATTTAAATTTTTTGTCAGTTGTGGGTGTTCTGTGCCCCTTTCTCCTGTGTGGACCCCTTTCCCTCTCCCTCCAAGTTCTTGTTTATTAACAGTACTTCCCCCTCAGTTAACCAGCTCGTGGTCGCTCTAGTGATGACCCATGAGGGGAGTGCAGGGGAGGAAAACTTTTTCTTTTAGGTCTCTAGGTTTTTCAGCTGCTTTAATAACGACATGAATGTAAGAGAGATTAACAGGAGACAAAGCGGATGTCACTGCCTACGCACAGGGGCCCCCATGAGACCCTGTGACTCCAGGAAGGGGATGTCAGGTGTGTGGGGGGGTGACACATCAGACTGAGCTAAGGAACGGGTGGGGACCCTGAGAGGCCACAGGGAGGAGGGTCATTCACAAGGGAATGAGAAAGACAGATGTTTGGTAAACAGTAGTTTTTCTGCCATACCGTTACAAAGTGTCTCTGGTACTGGCCTTCTGTCTGGGCCAGGCCCTCACTCGGAATTGTTTTAGGTGGTTAAGAAAAGGGTGCAGTTTTTCTCTATCTGCTGGATCTTGATTGCCTTCAGCTCCAAAGGGTCCCCGTGCTGAAGACACATTTGGGGGAGAGGGGCTCGTTCTGGCCCCTTGACTAGCCCCGCGCTAGTCTCACAGGCAGAGACTCTGACAGGGCAGGTGTCAGCCACGTGTGCACAGTTGGCGTTCCAATGCTTCATCTTTACTCAGAACCGACACTTCGACCTGTAGCTGTTACACGTTTGAAAAGGATTTTCACTATCCTGGAAAAAGCCGCGCCCTCGGGTGGTCGCCTCTTCTCTTCGTGCCCGGTAAGCTTGGGGAAGTTTTCATAGGAATGCTCGGCTCTCGGATGGCGGGGAAAACCTGGGTCTGGTCCAACAAAACGCTGAAGGTTAATACTGATCTGTCTCTTTCCGTTACAGTCCTGAAATAACAGGAAAGTCCGAGCTAACTAACACCAGAAAAAAAACCATCTGCATATTTGGATGCCTGTGACCACCCCCCAAGGAAGTGGAGATGAGACTTGATCCTCATGGGCACGTGGTTCAGGTGGGCGGGGCCTGAGGAGGTGGGGGTGCTGTCCTCAGAAAGCCTCTCAACACCTCCTCTCAGCCGACCTTTCCTACAGGGGAAAACGGGTGGGTGAAGGGTTTGGAATTCAGGGAGAGGTTAACTGGATAAAAGTTGCCATTCAGGGGTTCTTCTAGCGTTTCTTCGTCTGCTGACCAGCACTTCTTTATCTGCGTCCTTGTCCGCGGGCTTTGTGTCCTCGGAACATCGGGGCTCAGATAGCATCCTGTCTGTGGAGCTCCTGGGCCTGGGGCACAGAGGTGAGTGGCCTGCAGCCTCATCAAGTCATGTGGGCCCATTTCTGTGTCCAGCTCCTGGGGCCAAGCCTTTGACCTGCATTGATCGTTAAGTCCATTGATGATCACGAAGAGCTACGCTGACTAAAGCTGAATTTCTACATCTTGAATTCCCTCCTCTCATAATGATTAAGTGGTTCTTGTTTTCACAGAAACAACATCTGGTCTTTGGGTATCTATATCAAAGAATTTTTTTAAGTTTTTATTCAGTTTTTTTTTGTTTGTTTTTTTGTTTGTTTTTTTAGAGAGAGAGAGAGAGAGAGAAGGGAGAGGAGCAGGAAGCATCAACTCTCATATGTGCCTTGGCCAGGCAAGCCCAGGGTTTTTTGAACCAGTGACCTCAGCGTTCCCAGGTCAACACTTTATCCACTGCGCCACCACCACAGGTCAGGCTATGTCAAAGGATGTACATGAGTGGTCATCCAATTTCCTTATTACACTTCTTCTCTGGGATGTGTTGCTTTTCTTTCTTTATATTCACTAACTGCATCTATTGATTTTGTTTGTCTTCCACGTGGCAGATAGCTTTTGATGAACCGAGTAAACTCTTTATAGGATTGTATGTGGCCAGGGAAGCCGCTGATATTAAGGATAGCTGGTGGGGTGTGCTTACGCCGTCACAGACGTTAGGAAAATTAAAACAGCATCTAAGTCTTCATCATATATTTCAGTAGGAGAGGGAAAATAAAATTCTGTAGGGCTTTAGTCGTCCTGTTCCTGGTATAGAGCAGGTCACTTACAAATGCAGATTTTCTTCATAAACATAAAATTTCTCCACAACAGGGCAACTTGGACTTTGTTTTCAGAGGTTCTCCTGTGTCTGCAGCCTCGTACAATAAGCAGCCCCAAATAACCCATATGCCAAAGAGGCGTATTTTGGAGTAGTGTATTCCTGTTCATCTTATAAAGAAAGCATTCAAAAACATGAAAATGGAAGTATTTTGGCATGAGATATATGGAGATCTTAGTTATAAATATTAAAGTCTGGAGGGGGGAATGAATACTATCCCCACTGGCTGTGTTTGTATTACCCATAATTTTGATATCCATGTTTTTTATTATACTTCAATAATCTTGCCATATTATTGATTTTTCTTTTGATGAAAAGCCAGGAATGTAACAGACTTCCCTTTTCTGAGACTCGTGATGGCCATGCCATTATTTTCAGGTGTCACTTCTTACTGATCAATGGTCCGCATGGCATGAGGCACTTAGAAGCACGTCGGAATCATTCTGAATCAGTCAGAAATTAATCAATACACGACTAAAGAACTAAGCTGTACCAAAATGCATAGAATGAGGAAATTGAATATTATATTAGAGCAAATTAAGAATTTCAGAGTTATAGCACATTTATTTTTGAATTAGGCTATTCACAATGAATTGAAACAGGGATAGGCTCTGTTTTTATTCTTTTAAAACATGAAAACGCATAATATGTGCCCCTTACGCCTGGTCGATATAATGGGAGAGGGGAGAATTCCCTCAAAAAAAAAAATCAACCCCAACCAACCAGACTATTGTGTTCGTAATAAGATGAGAAGAAGAATCACTGAAGGCCTGTTGACAAAGTAGAAGTGAACCAGGAGGTTTTGCTAGAATGAAACAAGAATGTTTTATTCATGGGTCTTAACATTTGCAGACGTAACATCCAAAGAAAAGAGAAAAAGTTGAGAGTTCTTTTAAGAAAAAGCGTATTCTTGCAGAAAAGAAAATAATCCGTCCCGCATTCCTAGCTTCCAGGTTGGTCCAAGATGATTGTCTTCTAAAACACAGCTATCTCCCAGACATCAGGCCGTCTGGAGAGTGAGATAGGGGTTTAGACATGTGTCTGTTTCTTTCCTAGGTTCTTCAAAGGGGGTTTCTATAGGAGTGTTTGTTGTGTGTTGATTTGTTAATGAAAGCCATTCTGGCAGGTGTGAGGCGATATCTTTTTTTTGTTGTTGTTGTTTATTTTTTTACAGAGACAGTGAGTCAGAGAGAGGGATAGACAAGGACAGACAGACAGGAATGGAGAGAGATGAGAAACATCAATCAGTTTTTCGTTGCACATTGCGACACCTTAGTTGTTCATTGATTTCTTATATGTGCCTTGACGCGGGCCTTCAGCAGAGTAACCCCTTGCTGGAGCCTGCAATCTTGGGTCCAAGCTGCTGAGCTTTTTGCTCAAACCAGATGAGCCCGCACTCAAGCTGGCGACCTCGGGGTCTCGAACCTGGGTCCTCTGCATCCCAGTCCGACGCTCTATCCACTATGCCACCACCTGGTCAGGCCTGAGGCGATATCTTATTGTGGTGTTAATTTTTATTTCTCTAGTGATTAGTGACGTTGAGCATTTTTTTTTCATATGCCTGTTAGCCATCTGTATGTCCTCTTTAAAGGAGTGTTTACTCAGGTCTTTTGCCCATTTTTTTTTCCTTTGCCTATTTTTTCATTGGATTGTTTACCTCCTGGTGTTGAGTTTAAGAAGTTCCTTTATAGATTTTGGTTATTGACCCTTTATCAAATGTATTAGGGGCACTGGCCGGTGTCATAGTAGATACAGCATCGGCCCGGCGTGTGGATGTCCTGGGTTTGATTCCCGTTCAGGGCACACAGGAGAAATGACCATCTGCTTCATCTTCCTTCCCTATTCTTTCCTTCTAACCCTCCCACAGCCAGTGGCTTGGTTGGTTCGAGCGTGGCCCCAGGCACTGAGGACAGCTCACTGGGACTGTGTCAGCCTCAGGAACTAAAAGTAGCTTGGTACTCCAGCATCGGCCCCAGATAGGTTGCCAGGTGGATCCTAGTCAGGGCATCTGCCTCACTATCTCCCCTTCTCTCACCTAAAAAAAAAAAAAGATGTATTGGCAAATATGTCTTCCCATTGAGTGGGTTGTCGTTTTATTTTGTTAGTGATGTCTTTTGCTGTGTAAAAGTTTTTAGTTTGATCTTGTCCCATTTGTTTATACTTTACTCCATTGTATACTCTTGCCTCCATTGTTGAATACTAATTGAGTATAAAGGCATGTTTTATTTCTGGGTTTTCTGTTCTGTTCTATTGATCTGTATGCCTGTTCTTATGCCAGTACCAAGCTGTTGTGATTACAATGGCCGTGTAGTGTAACTTGATATCAGGAAGTGTGATATCTTCGACTTTGTTCTTCCTTTTCAAAATTGCTGAGGCTGTTCAAGTTCTTTTTCGGTTCCATATAAATTTTAGGAATATTTGTTCTAGATCTGTGAAGTATACCATTGGTATTTAAATAAGAATTACATTGAATCTATAGATTGCTTTGGGGAGTATGGACATTTTAATTATGTTAATTCTTCCGATGCATGAATACAGTATATGTTTCCACTTGTTTGTATCTTCTTCAATTTCTTTATTCAATGTTTCATAATTTTCTGAGTAAAAGCTTTTTACGTCCTTGGTTAAATTTATTCTAGGTACTTTATTTATTTATTGTTGCAGTAGTAAATGGGATTATTTACTTATTTTATCCTCTGACAGTTCATTATTGGTTTATAAAAATGCCACTGATTTCTGAATATTGATTTTATATTCTGCCACTTTGCTGAATTCATTTATCAGGTCTAGAAGATTTTTGGCTGAGAATTTAAGATTTTTCTATGTAAAGAATGTATTCTGTCTTTTGAAAATAATGACAGTTTTACTTCTTCTTTTCCAATTTGGATGCCTTTTATTTCTTCTCATTTGATTGCTGTGGCTAGGACTTCCAGAACCATGTTGAATAAGAGTGGGAAAGGGGGCACCCCTGCCTTGTTCCTGGTCTTAAGGGGTTTGCTTTTAAGTTTTGCCCATTGAATATGATTTTGGCTGTGGGTTTGTTATAATGCCTTTATTATATTGAGATATGTTCCTTCTATTCCCACTTTGCTGAGTTTTTATCATAAATGGACACAGGATTTTATCAAATGCTTTTCTAACTCTGTTGATATGACATGGATTTTTACCCCTCACTTAGTTTACATGATGAAGCACATTTATTGATTTGCCAATATTGTACCAGCCTTGCCTCCTCGAAAGAAATCTCACTTGATCATGATGTATGATCTTTCTCATGTATTGCTGGATCTGGTTGGCTAATATGTTAAGAATTTTAGCATCTGTGTTCAACAGGGATATTGGTTTGTGGTTTTATTTTTTTATTTTATTTTTTTTTGTAGTCTATTTTCCTGGTTTTGGAATTAGGATAATGTATGCCTCATAAAATGAGGAAGTCTTCTCTCTTCTTGATTTCTTTGTAGTAGGTGAGAAGGATAGCTGTTTGTTCCTCATTGATTGATAAGGTTTGTCTGTGAAACTATCTGGTCCAGGGCATTTGTTAGCTGGGAGTTTTTTGATAACTGTTTCAAAGTCGTTTGTTGTAATTGACCTACTCAAGTTTCCTAATTCTTCCAGAGTCAGTTTTGGAAGATTGTATGTATCTATGAATTTATCCATTTCCCCCAGGTTGTCCAACTTCTTGGCATGTAGTTTGTTATAGTATTTTCTTATAGTTATTCCCTGATTATTTACTACGATGATTTAAAGACGACGTGACTTGGATACCTTAGTGGAAAGCATTCATGAATAAAAGGTTAGTTTGAATGCGTATTTGCTTAAAAACCAATAAAAACTGCACCAGATGTTTCCTCACTGGGACTTCTCTCCAGAAGAGGGAACTCACTGGACTCCACTAACTAATTCTCGAAGCAAGTAGGTATTCTAGAACCCGGCCCCTCATTTCCCTCCCTCTCAGGTTGTAAGTGGTTCACTTCCCTTTCGTCTCAGGGGAGTGAGAAGGGACTACCAGAAAGTTTAATTCACACACACAGACTCAATCATGGGAAAAGGCACCAGAGCTTGAGCCGTGGACTCCAGAGGAGAGAGAGTGGAGATAATAAAAGGCCTTTAATGGATGTTTTGTGTTTGCTGCCAACTCCTAATTACTCCGCTAATGAAAGGGAGCAGGGCGGTAATAAGCATACCGGAAATCAACCATGTTTGGCTTGGGAATGCCGTTACTTGTAGCGAGTTAGCGTTTCTAATTATGTTTCACTAAGTATGACTTCAGAATTAATTTGCAATCTGTGAACACTCCGTTCGTCATGTCAGGAGAGGAGTCTGAGAAACAGCCTGAAGGACAAGGAGTTAACAGCGTGAACTTCAAGATCTGCTGTGAATAACCCACATGAGGAAAAGTGGTCTGATTGCTATCTCTGGGCAGCACCGTTCCCATGACGACCAGTAATAGCTGTGTCGGCTAATGGAGTCACATTTTATTGACAAAAATATTCCGCAAATTTACTGTTAACTTTTTTGCCATGTTATAGATTTTACGCTGCTAATCTAAATGGGGTATCTTCTTTCATTATACTTATTTTCTTGTAACTTTTATGCAGATAAGTTTTAAATCATTAAATACTAATTTCGCCCTCCACCTGATTACTTAGCGCGATTTGTGTTACTCCCAATAGTTTTCCAGTGAATTTTCTCTTTGCTAAGGGTAAAATCAGATCAATGACAAATAATGATCTTTGTTTTCTCCCTTCCAATATTTTGCTATTGATTCTTTTCCTTAATTTCATGGTTACAACTTTTATAAAATTATAATATGGCATGGATGTGAGAAGTCATGTTTTTATTGCTTCAAAGTCAATGGGAATAATTCAGTGTAAGACAGTAATTCAAGTAAACTTTTATGAAATCACAAGCCCATGCAGAAGCATGCAGGAAGCAGATGTGCACAGTCTATTGAAATTTCATGAAGGGACGGTCTTCACCCTCAGTGCACAGAATGAGAACAAGAACATCGCCAGCACTACAGACGCCCACCTGTGTCCCTTCCCAGACACTGTCCGTGGGAAGGGCGATGACCACCACTGTATTGTCAAGGAATAGATCACCCGCTTTCATTTTTATGTAAATGAGATAATATAACACTTTTGTGTCTAGTTTCTTTTGCTAAACATTATCTTTGTAAAATTTTTAATGTTTTTTGGGACATTAAATCTTAAATTTTCTCATTGTTTGTGTAGTGTTCCATTATGTGGATCTAAATACTTGGTTCATTGGTCATTATGAATAAAAATTACAGACATTCTTATACATATTTATTTGGTAAATATGAATTCATGGACATCATCTTATTCATGTGTGAATAGTGACAGTATTATTTCATTTTTTAAATCTTTCTGAATTCTTTTAACCTCTTCTTTCCTTGCCGTACTGTGTTGACTTGCACTTCCATTGTAACACTGCATATTATTTTGTGATTGTCGGTACCACTGAGCCCATCATGTTGTCATGGCAACTATTCTCCATTATGCATGATGTCTGGTGAAGGACTTTTGTACCTCACACATAGTGATGCTCCAAAACTATTTGTTGATTGAATGAAATGAACTAAAATACTTTATAAAAATATCAAGGCTATGAAAGTTAAAAAGACTAAGAAATTCAATAGTTTTAATAAAACCCAATTATCTTCTAAAGCATTTAGTAATGATTTTATCCTAGACAGTAAAACATTTAAAATATTCTCTCAGAACTGTGATGTCTTTAAAAAAAGTCAAGAACTTTATTTTAGTCTAATACCAATGTTAAGACATAGACACATATAGCATGTCAATGTATTTAAAAGTCTGTTCTGTGTGGTGACCTCATTATAATAATAAAATGTCTTCAATACCTTTGAATTTTTTTCAGACTACTTGGAATATAATTCTGCCACTGCAAGTGACCATGTATCAAACCTTCTGTTTCGGTTCCATATAATTAATACCTTTATTTCACCTTCTGTCTTTTCGTTAAAATGAAAAAAAAAAAAACACGACATGTTTGCAGCAGATGGCAAATTACTTCACAATCCAAATAATACATTGAAAAACAAATGAGTGAAATGAAAAATCTGTGTATATTAAGACGAGCGCAAACTATTCATTACAGCTGTATTCAAAATTACAGAACTAGGTAAGCAATCAAAATGTCTACACACAAGCCATAGAGTGGATCCAACTATTTAAGCAGTCACAATCAACAAATGACTGACACAACCCTCACGCGTTTCAAAGGCAGTATTCTAAGTGAAGGAAACCAGTCACAGACCACTTCATGCTTTTTTTTTTTTAAGTTCTAAACTAAAGCAAACACAAAAGTGAGGGCAGATCTGTGGCTGCCAGGGGTGGGGGCCGAGGAACGGAGCCTGAGTAGAAAGACCGAGGTGATGACCCTCTGGGGACACACAGAAAAGCAGCACATCCAACCCAGAGGGTTGCTGCCCAAATAGCCATCGTTTTTCCCAACAGAGTTGGAGCTCTGAGTGAACACCTACAAAGTGCAGACACGAGCAGCCGACCTCTCCACTTTTAGATCATGGAAGAAGTGAAACAGGGCAGCGGGGTGGCATCTGTCTCCAGTTGCTGTACAGTGGTCCCTTGGAGAGCCCCAGACTACATTCTAGCAGAGGTCGCGAGGAAAGAAAACGTGCAAGAACCACATCCTGCTATTTCCAAGCAGAGTTCTCCCTCGCTGAACAGCTGGATAACAGAGGGCAGTGGCTTACACTCTGCGGTCCGGGGCCAGTCTTTGCAATACCAGTTCTCGGTACCGTCAGTGTGGTGTTCACTCTCATCCGCTCACAAACGACGGTGGGCGACAGAGAGAAAAAAGGGTTCAACCACCTCACCGCTCCGAAAACTGATGGAATGTGTGTTGTATATTCCAGGGGTTGGATTATTATTATTTTTAAAGACCTTATTTATTCATTTTAGAGAGGAGAGAAGGAGGAGAGAGAGAGAGTGAGAGGGGGAGAGAGAGAAAAGAGGGGAGGAGCAGGAAGCATCAACTCCCATATGTGCCTTGACCAGAGAAGTGCAGGGTTTTGAACCAGCAACCTCAGCATTCCAGGTCGACGCTTTATCCACTGCGCCACCACAGGTCAGGCTGATTATTTTTTTAAATGTTAACTCTTAATATGGTAATATTAGAATTGATAACAGACATAAATAAAAGTGTAGAAATGACTCTGAAGACCAAAAATGTTTCCGAAGTGAAGTGCTAGCATAGTGAAATGAACAATGGACCACTGGCCAAGACGGGGGCGGCACCGCCTTCCTCTCCAGGACAAAAAGCGGGGTTGGCTTTCAGGCTCTAGCTGTGAAAATGACTTTCTGAGCACAGCAAATTATTTGCAGAGGGAGTCCATGTGGTTGAAAAGCAGATCATAGCCATAGCCAACTGTCACTATAGACCTTTACAGAGGACATAGATGAAAAAAAAAAAGATCTCTTTGTTCCTTCCTGCAGGAACCTAACATGACCCGAGGACCTTCCAACAGTAGACCATCCTTATTCTAGTCTGCTCAGGGCATACCATGCTGCTCAGAGGAAGCCCAGAGGCAGCTCATTCAGAGGAATAAACAGACGAGCACAGCTATAAAGAATCTATACTACTCCTCACAGCGCTGCTTTCAAGCATAAAAGTACAACAGAAGTCTAGCACATATTTGACAAGCAAATAACACTCAGGAAAAGTTTACGGTGAACGATGAGGACAACTGGTCTAATCAAAAGCTGGATGTGTGAGTCTGAGGACAAATACATAACATTACGTAATCAGTATTAGAACAAGAATGAAGAGTATGTTATATTTAGAAAAATCAATGAACCACTCTGAAATAACAACAATCAGAAAAGAGAAATTATGATAAATTTATATGTAATTCCCACAGTTCAAATTTCAGTGAATGTCTAGATAAAAGAAAGCACATATGAGTAATCTGCAATTTAAAATTTATAAATCACTCAGAAGTTTCAACAATAAGTAAAAGAGATTAGATATAAAATGTCAGAGACAAGTTTATATATTTAGAACCCAAAGCCTCAAATTTGAACATTCATGCAATAAGATTGTCAAGAGGAGAAAGCAAAGAGATGTCAGGGCGATAAAGAAAACTTGATAATATGCCGCACTTGGATTAATTTTCACGTTGAAATGGTCCACCCATTCAAACAGAAAATTACTTTAAATACACATATATCTGGACCTATACTCATAATATATCACAAAAAATAAGAAAAAATCTAAAATACTTAATGATAATAATTTAATCTTCAAATTAGAAAGAATATGTCTGGCATAAGATATCTCATCTAAAGCCAATTGACTGACAAAGTATCATGTCCTTAGTCACTTGAAAGTTTTGACCGTTATTAATCTTGGACTTATCTATGAAAAATCGTCAAATATAAGGGTAAAAGAAACATATTTTTTACATATGTAACAACTCAAAAGGCTTATCTTCCTGATAGTCTTTCTCTAAGAAAACTACAATTTCCTCATTAGTAAAATAAATGTTTAAGATCTTCATTTTCTGGTCAACAAAATCCGAGATGGTTTCAAAGAGGCCACTGTACTTGAGGTTTGCGAACAAAACTAACAGAAATGTCAGTTATAGCCTGACCAGGGGGGTGGTGCAGTGGATAGAGCATCAGACTAGGATGTGGAGGACCCAGATTCGAAACCCCGAGGTCACCGGTTTGAGCCAGGCTCACCTGCTTGAGCCCAAGTTCGCTGGCTTGAGCAAGGGGTCACTCGCTCTGCTTTTACCCTACCTCCCCCCTCCCCCGTCAAGGCACATATGAGAAAGCAATCAATGAACAACTAAGGAGCCGCAACAAAAAATTGATGCTTCTCATCTCTCTCCCTTCCTGTCTGTCTGTCCCTATCTGTCCCTCTCTCTGTCTCTCTCTGTCTCTGTCACACACACAAAAAAATAATGTCAGTTATGCAAACAATAAGGGACTTGACGAAACACACCAGAAAATGTATATATATATATATATATATATATATATATATATATATATATATATATATATATATATATAAAAAGATAATCTCCATCTGACGCAGGAGCTCAACGGATGGATGGGTCATTACAGATTCAAACCATGTTAGAACCCAGGATGGCTTCTAGCGAAGTGGCTGCAAACAGCTCATGAGCCTGTGTAATTGATGGGAGCCACGCCGAAACCCGTAGAGTCAAGCATTTGTCTTTCCAGGCGAATAGATGAGGCAAACCTACGTGCACCTGTCGGGAGAGTCTGGGATAACGCAAAAGCAGCCTCCTTCCGCCCTGGCTGATCAAGCCAGCACCGACGTCTCCTGTGATTAACGTCATTGTGGGTGGGCTGAGAGCTCTCCTCGACTGTGTCTGCACCCCGGGGCGGGGGGGGGGGGCAGGAAAATCGGGCTCCACCCCTGGGCTTCCGTGTTTTCAAAGGCAAGAAAGAGGACATACGGTAATGCGTACCCAGATTCAACATTTTCAGACAGAAGTAAAAAAAAAAAAAAAAACTGAATGTTTTTACCCCTGTTTTATTTATCAAAGCACAGCGAGCGTCAGGAGCTGTAAATTACAATTCTGTGTCTAGAGGAGGCAAATACCACAAATTTTTGGTGAATAGCATTTATGACTATTGTATATCATGGAATTATATAGCTTTTGTTTTTCACTTCACCACACCATGATCTTTGACAAATAGGAGTTAAATTTATTTCTGCGAAGAGGAGGTAATAATAAATTTAGCACACACACAGGTTCAGACCGGGATTTCTCTCTCGTTGTCAAAGACTCCTTGTGTAATTATAGGCAAATCTCTCTGCCTCTAAGATCTTCCATTTCTAAGTGTTTCAATTTTTTTATCGATAAAATCTTACCTGATTGTAAAGAGCCTTACTTTTCTTACCTGACATTTGCTTCTACTTCATAGGCAAGAATGTAATAAATTTAATGTAGAGAAAGGTTAAGTGACAAAGAATGTCACAGGGCATGTTAGTGATTAATTTGAAATATATCACATCAATTATATATCTAATATTTCATACATTTCATTTCAAACACACACAAAAGAAAATCCCCGCCCTTCAAAAAAGCAAATAAATAGTAAGAATAATGAGAATTATAAGAGCAGAATCTCTCAGACCAAGGTCAACGTATCTGGTTTCTTTTTCAAATCTCCAATTGAATTTCATATTTTGGGTCCTTACAGGCTAATAATGGTTATAGAATATAAAAATGAGACAAGGATAGACCATGTCCTGAAAAGATGTCAAGTCATAGCCAGGACAGTATCTAAGATGCATTGCATAAAATATTTGTCTGCAAAATACAATTCAACCTCTGCAGGATTCTCTACACTTGAAGGAACAGATGTTCACTGTGTTTCATGCGTTGCAGAACCAACACCTGCATCCAGAACAAAGGAACCGGAACCAAAGGGACACTGACCTGTGGCAAAGGCAGCCACGTGACAATTCGTTTGTGTTTAGCCATTTCTGACTTCCTCGAGTGTTCTGTGTGGTTCTCGGAACAAGCCATCGAGTAAATATTTATTCACTTTGCCCAAATTTAGATTATGGATTTGCTTAATTTATTTTTCTCCGGAGATAAGAGACAGCATAGCAAATGTGTGCAACAAATATTTGTATTTTCAGTGATTGCATTCTCCTTATAAAAATGCAGGGGGCGGGGCTGGGTGGTGATGGAAGGGGACTTGACCTGGGGTGGTGGGCGCACAGTGCAGTGAACATATGACGTGTTGTAGAATTGCACACCTGAAACCTGTATGATTTTATTGTCCCGTGTCACCCCCAGTAAATTCACTTTAAAAAGTAAGGCCTGGAATGATAAATGAGTTAAAAATAAAAATTGGTTTTTTTATGTTCTTCTTTGTCTTTCAGAATTAGTAACTATTTTCTGTTCTGTATGTGTGTTTACAAGCAACAACATGTGCTTAATATGGCTGCCTGTAAATATATAGATGAGATAAATATGATATATACATATATATATATCAGATATACAGATCATGTGTAAGTGAAAACACATGTTTGTGTAAGTATGCTTCATTCAGAATATAAATAAATGGAATCGTAGTGTGTTTATTTCTGTGCACGTTGCATTATTTCTAGAATGAAAAGATCTGATCTGTTTAAAGAAGAGTACTAAGCTGGTATGTAGTCAGTCTGTTCTGATATACAGTTTCTGCAGTGTGGTGACAATTCCATACTAGCAAGGGAAACAGCCTTTACCCCAAGTCCTCCTCCCTCCTGCAACGGACTCGCTTCCCCCCAACGTGACTCATCTGACTCAGCCGCCGGGACACAGACACTTGGCCCGGCAGAAGGCCTCCGGGCCTCGCTCCGGTGCCCTGGCCAGGCGGCACCGCTGGGGCCAAAGCGGGCAATTACTGTCCCCACTGCCCCTGGGTATTTTAAGGTATCATTTGTCCTTTTCCCATTGGTAATACTTTTTCTCCCTTTATTATATGGCTTCTCCTAACACTTCCCTCCTTCCAACAAACCATAAAGCATCGTTATGGTGACATGAACTCCATGAGCGTGGGAATGATTTCTGTGTTCTTTACCGCCGTATCTCAGGTGACAGCTTGACGGTAGGCTCAGCGCAAGCTACCGAGTTCAACCTCTCCTGTCCTACTGACATGAAACATCTTTATAATTTTTATTAATAAAGTAATTTAAAATGATCACATTGTATGGTTTCACACGTAGGTGGGAAATAAAACTGAGACTCACGGACATAGATAAAAGTGAGGTGGTGACCAGGGGGAGGGGTGCAGAGGGAGGGGTTTAGAGAGGGGGTGGAAGGAAAGGTGTAAAGAGGGACAAATATAACAGTGACAGAAATGGTTTGAATTTGGGTGATGAGTATACAACATAATCACCAGTTCAAATGCTACAGAAACATTTACATGAAACCTATGTATTCTTATTGATCAAGGTCACCCTCTTAAATGTAATCTTCTAAATAAAAATTTTAAAATAATTAAAAAATAGAATTATCACATTATTGGGTCTGCTAGTATTTTTTAGATTATAATGAGATTAAATGGCATATTTTCAAATGATTATTGTTTATAAAAACATTTATAGTCTATAAATTTTTCTATTCTGTATGATGACAGTTGGTTGCTGACTGATTTATTCTTTTACACTGCTTTGCAATAAATATTTTTAAATCCTTATACTTTTTCTGAGGGCTATTTTGCATCTGATACAATTCAATGTATAGATATCACTTGTTTCTTCTATTTATTTTAGTTTAATTTGCAGATTTAGATCGACTTCCTTTATAATTCTATAAATGATAATGAGTTTTTAAAAAATATCTACTTAAAACGTTTGCTTTTGTTAATGACCGGTTATATCTCGCACCAGGAGGAAAGATGAGCTTGCACGATCCTTTGTGTTATCCACCCATGCCAACCCCACGCCCAGTGACTCAGCACGTGGACAACCCCTCCCCCTTCTTGGACTCTCCGCTCTGCACGGGGGCTGGCAGCTAGGAATGAGCAGATGGATGACTAGGCCCATATATTCTTTTCTTTGTTTTCTTCTAGTTTCCAAATATTCCTTTCCTTAAGTGAAACAAAATCAACCCTGTAGAGGAGCACAAAACACAAATTGTGTCCCCTTCAAGTATGCAGTCTCTTGGATAACAGGTGGCCGACCCTGTAGCATTCTGGAAATGTCTCCTCTTGGCCCAGAGCACTTAAGTGTCTGTCCCCTCATGTTTTATACAATGATAAGACCTTGAGTAGCCCAACTGTCATCTCTCCTGCTGGAAAGACAAGCAGAAGATTTCCCAAATTGTGAATGTTGACATTGGGAAGTCCCTTTTCCTGGGAACGATGTTTGTTTCTTAATTAGGCATTGATTCTGCTCTTCTCAGAGGCTCTTTGTTTATTATTCTCCATGGTCTCTGACTCTGCAGGAAGATGTTGTGGACTATCTGTATGTCCCTCAAATTCACATGTTGAAGTCCTAACCTCGTCCACCCCCAGGGTGGCTATATTTTGTTTTAGATTATTTCTGTCACACAGCAAAATCTGACTGCTTCATGAACTGTGATCTAACAATAGGTTCCTGCTCTAACAAAAAACTAAAAACATAGTTCACTAGTTTGGGGTTGAGGAGTTGATAAAATCTGGAAAAGGAGAAAGGAAAAGGAAATGGTTTATGGAGTTTAGCAAAGTGGTCATAACACTGCTATATTAGGCTGGAAAATGGTCACCTGTGTTCTACAGTAGAGAAAAGATTGTTAAAAATTGTTGCCTGTGGTAACTTGGAATAGAAAAAAAAAACATACCCAAGGCACTTGAGAGTTTGGCTAAATGAATTGCTGGAATTTAATATAGAGAATTCACAAATATTTATATCTTTGAATAAATAATACAGTCATCCCTCGCCATATTGTGGTTCACTTTTCATGCTCTCACTGTATTGCGGAATTTTAAATTGTACATATCTAATTCTGTATCTCAGATTTTTTGCACTATCGCGGGATTTTGTGGTATATAGGTATTTTTATATATTGATTATTTTAATTGTTTTGCAGTAAAATAAGTGTAGAAAAGGTTTATAAGAGTGTGGGGAGGGTTTCTAAAGCCTTACAATATATATAAATAATAAAATAAATATAAGGTTGCTACTTCCAGATTTTTGCCTATCGCAGAGGGGGGGGGGGTTCTGGAACTTAACCCCTGTGATAGACGAGGGACCACTGTATTACCAACTGGCGAGATACTCTTTCTTTACCCTTTCAATTATAACTTTTAGCCTAGTTCTCCCCAGGAGGCTGAACTGTGTGGACAATAATTTATAGGCTACTTTACTCCCTGACTTGAATTAGGTTACAAACCTTAGACACACTGGTGCAAAGTAGGAGATTGCAGGGACAGTGAAATTAGTGTGTTTAATATCATGGCTCTTTTCCTGTCAGGAAAGATTGATGATGGAGCCTACTACCAAAGGTCACAATTCCTGTCTCATTTACAGCAAGAACTCTCTCTTTCTTTTCTGCTTTTTAACCCCTGGGGCAATAACAGCTTCTCACTGTTGCTGGCCCAGGAATACTTTACATCATTGATAGATTTGTTTTAACTATTCCTGGGTTTTTTAATTGAAATATTATTATTAATAATATTGTTATTCAGTAGTGAAACCAAGTTAAGAAGTCCTTAAAAATTATGAATTACTTTTATAGGTCTTTGTTTGTACGGTGCTTTGTAGTGAGCCTTAGAAAGACAGGTTTATGATGCTAAATACTATTTACTTTTCTTGTAGCTAAAGGGGAAGAAGAGATACTTTCTCTCTATATATCTCTCTCTCAATGCCTTTCCTAGTGAGCTGTTAGCAGAACCTGCAATTTGTCAAGGACAAATGCTTGAATTTTACTAATTAGCCCAGGTAGAGAACAATGCCACCGGAGGAACCTTATGAATATTACATGGAAAATCAAAGACAGAAAGGTGTTATTAATAGGTGCCCAAAATATGGGCACATCTTGTTTTCTACCTACATAGCATTGATACAAGTTGTAAATCAAACAAAAGTAAAGATAGATAGTGTTTAACCAAAACATTCCTTTGCATAAAGAACAGTAGGGAAAGCAAGGGATTGAAACAAAACTATCAGGTTAGTTACCTCTTTGGACGGAGAGGATGTGACTAGGAAGGATTTCATGTTATGCATATAAATCTGTGTACTTGGACAGGTATCCATAAGGTTAGTGTCAGCAGTGTTCTAGAGAACACTGGAAACAAGTCTATCCACATGACCTTGTATCCACTTCACAATGCATGTTGAACCTGTTGAGGTGAGGTATTTACTAAACACGTGTGAATTTAATATTAGATCAACCTTTTTTTTTTTTTTTTTTCTTTTCTGTGTCTGGTTTTAATGGCTTGCATCATAATGTCCAGCACGGAACGTGATTATAATTCTTGGCCGTGTAAAAGAGACTAGTGCTCAAGAACAAATGGGAGACATGATTTCCTTTAAATAAATAAACGAACAGTGGTCCTACAAAGCTCCTAAACTGGAGGTCTGCGTGGCGGAGTCGCCCCGCCTGCGGACCCAGGGAGATGTCAGGATTTTTCTCCTCGGGCATCACGCACAGAATCAGGGTGCCAGGGGCCGTGATCACATGAGGCTATCCAAGAGGATGTTTTTTCTCCATTTTTTTTCTTTTTTTTGGATTGGCCTAGAAGGAGTCATCCAGCCGAGATCTAAGGAAGAACATCTTGGTGGTAGGGGACAGATGAAGCCGTGAGGGCGAGGCGCCCCTCCTCCAGGGATCTAGCACTGCCCATGGGCTCAGCCGCGGCCCCGTGAACCAGTGCCTGCCAGTGCCTGCCGTGGTGTTAGCGCTGCCCGCCTCCCTCGCTGGCTGGACAGGGGCGCTGGCATTTCTGGAAGGTCAACCGGGTCCCTCACAGCGAGGGATTCTGTGGGACTCTCCGGGTCCACGTGTCTGGGCCAGGGGATGCACCTAGGTGACCTGCTTCTGCACAAAGGCGCTGCCCCCGTCCCTGAGAGCGTGGGACCCAGCAATCTGGAACAAGGTGACCCCTGAAGATCTTCTGCCAGCAGTCTCCGCCCCCGGATTCATTCTCTGCAGCCCCATGATGTCCAAGAAGTGGTAGGGTGGTCACGGCCTGGGTGACCATCAGCTCACCACGGGGCGGGTGTTCTTGAGGGTCAAGGAGCACGCCCGCCCTCCGGGTGCCGTGCGTGGAGAAGCAGGCGGGCTGATGGAGGATGCCCTGCGTGGAGGGGCTGAATGTAGCTCTGGTCCGGGCCCCGGATGCCCTCGGACTTGGCCACCTTCCCCAGACCATCTCCCAGGCCTTTGAAATCCTGCTCGGTGTCCGATTGATTCCCTCGCATCTGCCTCCGCTTGGGTCCTGGTAAAAACCCGGGGGTAGTCGCGGCAGAGAGAGGTGGCTCCGGCCACCAGAGCTGCCTGTGCTTGTCCACACGCACCACCCCCTCCCACAGGAAGACCTGCTGGGACTTCTGGAAGGTGAAGTTGACGGCTTGCGTGGAGAAGCAGCGGATGACCTTGGCCAGGTCGCCCCTCCAGAGGGACAGCGTGCCCTGCTCCCCCGGGGATGCACGCAGCACGCCCCACGATGCACGATGTCCCTGTCCTGCTCGGCGGCTGGGATGTGTTGCCTGGCGTGTTGCACCTGCAGCAGCAGCTGGACCATGGCTGTCTTGGAGAGGACGCCAAGCGGTGCCTGTGGCCAGGAAGTCCTTGCAAAAGACGCTGCCTGCTGCGTCCTGCGGGTGCAGCCAGCAGTGGAGTGGGCACCGCAGGGGCGCAGACAGCGGAGCCGCAGAGAACCAGCAAGACCGCAAAGGGAAGGCCCAGCGGCAATGCGGACCAAAGCGAGAGCCACCGATTGTTCAAGAACATCCAGGCGAGATTCCAGGGCTGAAAGGTAAGAGTTTTTTAGTCACACATAAATACACACGATGCGAGACAGTGAAAATGACTCAGAACGTAAGTTTCCAATTAGGATCTGAAAAGCCTGTTTAACGTGATGGAAAATGCTATATATATATTATTTCCAGGGGCGCATACAGTAGCAAGCAGATTGCCTGCCTGACGGGGTTAGCAAGTACCTTTCTCTTTTATATTGAAGCCAACTAAGATTTCTGGAAACAGACAAGAGAATTTCAGCAAAGACAAATAACTGGAATACTGCATGCACCAGAATTAACTGAAATGCGCCTACTTTATTGCCTTCCTGAATGAACATCGCTGTGTCTTTGATTTCACACTTATACTATTTTTTTTCAATCTAAATAGATGTTAGTTTTTCTGCGTCATTTGACCGTGTTAATTTTTATCTTATGACCTTATCTTGTTATTCTTAAAAGTATTGATTAAAAAAAAAAAAACTGTCGGACAAGTGTATTCTGAAAACATATGTCAAAAACCAGAAAGCAGAACAGAAAATTGTGTTTAATTTTCTTTATTTCTGCTGAATTTCTCACTAATCTTTATTTAGATATTAAGGAATCACCTAGTGAAACTGTACTGATAATGATTTAAATAATGACGGATTACATATTTTGAACACAATGAAAAAATAAATGAAGATAATTGGGATCTGGAGACTAAATTCAAGTTCATAATGTTCGTATGTGTATGTTGTTCTCAGATTCGGGGTGTCCAGGGGTTGGTCTCTGACATCATCTCTCTGTGGACTCACTCATTTGGTGATCTCTCCTGGTTTTCGGGCTTTAATATCATTATAACCTCGGTGGTGCAGAACCTGTATTTCTATAAAAGAAGTTTCTCTCCCACTTTCAACCTGCATATGCAATGATCTACTTGATATTTCCACTCAGATTCCTAACAAATATCAGAATGTCACTAGCAACGGCCAGAGACCTAGGCAGGTCTGCCCCGGGCACGGTCAGAATGTGTGGCTTCTTCATTCGGTGCAGGAAGGGTTTCACCACAGAGTCCAGAGGCTTTTGGGAGTTTGTTCATTAAAGCTGGGGACAGTGAGCCTGACCAGGTGGTGGTGCGGTGGATAGAGTGTCAGACTGGGACGCAGAGGACCCATGTTCGAAAACCCAAGGTTGCCAGCTTGAGCACAGGCTCATCTGCTTTGAGCAAGACTCATCAGCTTGAGCCAAGGTCTCTGGCGTGAGCAAGGGGTCACTCGCTCTGCTGTAGCCCCCCCACCCCCAGTCAAGGCACATATGAGAAAGCAATCAATGAACAACTAAAGTGCTGCAATGAGGAATTGATGCTTCTCATCTCTCTCCCTTCCTGTCTGTCTGTCCCTATCTGTCCCTCTCTCTGTCTCTGTCAAAAAAAAAAAAAGCCGGGATAGGGAAACGAGGGCTTAGGATAGAAGCGGCAAGATCACAGTAATGGGGAGCGCCTGGGAGGGGCTGGTTGTTGGCTCTCTGAAAAGCTAGCGAAAAGGAGAGCCCTTGGAGACAGTTTGGGGGGTCAGCCTGGGTCGAGCTGCCGCTGCCTGCTGCTCACCTGCGTGCCCGTGCTGCCCAGACCCTTAGAGCTCAGGAGGAAGAGAGCAGACACACAGCTGAGGAAGGGCGGGGCGGGGAGGGGGAGGCACGGGTGGGGCCCAGGGAGAGTGCCTGCGCTGGCTGCCTCTACCTGGAGCCTTTCTGTTTAACTGATTGATTTCAGAGAGACAGAGAAAGGAGGAGAGAGAGAGAGAGAGAGAGAGAGAGAGAGAGAAAGAGAGAGAGAGAGGGAGAGGGAGAAGCACTCATTTGTTGTCCCACTTGGTTGTGCCTACATTGGTCTATTCTCACATGTGTCCTGACCGGGGATGAAACCCACAACCTCGGTGTTTCGGAACAATGCTCTAAGTCAGTCCCCAACCCCCGGGCCGCGGACCGGTACCGGTCCGTGGGCCATTTGGTACCGGTCCACAGAGACAGAATAAATAACTTACATTATTTCCGTTTTATTTATATTTAAAATGTCTAAACGATGTTTTATTTTTTAAAAATGACCAGATTCCCTCTGTTACATCCGTCTAAGACTCACTCTCGACGCTTGTCTCAGTCACGTGATACGTTTACCCATCCCACCCTAAAGGCCGGTCAGTGAAGATATATTCTGACCTTAAACCGGTCCTTGGAGAAAAAGGTTGGGGACCGCTGCTCTAAGTGACTGAGCTAACCGGCCAGGGCCTATCATACGGGTTTTGATCTATTTTCTCAAGGCTGAGATTATGGAGCTCAAGGGAGGAGCTCAGTAGACTGTTTATCAACCTTCCAGGTCCGGGTCATTCTCTGGTCAGTTTCACCTTCAAAGGATGTCACGGAAGAGGGACCGGGGCCCAGGTGGGTCCACTCTGACACGATCTGGAATGTGGAAACCCTTTGCTCCTGAGTGTCCTTGCTTAGGAAGGATATGACCTTGTTTGTTTTTTTTTCTTTTTAAGTGATTTTTAAAAATTTTTATTTTATTTTATTTTTTCATTTTAGAGAGGAGGGAGGGAGAGAGAGAGAGAGAGACAGAGGGGAGGAGCTGGAAGCATCAACTCCCAAATGTGTCTTGACCAAGCAAGCCCAGGGTTTCGAACCAGTGACCTCAGCATTTCCAGGTCGATGCTTTATCCACTGCGCCACCACAGGTCAGGCGGAAGGATATGACCTTGTGATTCACTGTCTGTCTGGCTGTCAGTGTCTCGGCCGTCCAGCTGTCTGTCTCCGTTTCCTTCGCCCTCTGCTGGTAGAGAAATTCTCCCAGCACCTTGCTAACCTGCCTGCACCACTCCAGCGGTCCAAAGCCGACCTTGCTGACCTCCCCACCCCCTCCCACCACCTGCACGGCCTCTCATATAACCCTTAACGGGGGATACCTTCTTCCATGGGCTCAGACCGACAGTTTGGGAGGCGTCTTTCCTCTTTGTCTCATGCTCCAAATCACGTTCACCTGGAAGAACAGTCGGTCGTTCCTTTATAAGACATCTGAGATCAGACCCCTTCTCTCCGGCACCGAGACCCTGATGCTGATCTGAGTACCCGCCACCTCTGACCGCCTCCACCAGGGCGCCTGCCTCACGGGTTGCGTTCGCCTGTTCTTGCTCAGCGCTACTGTTAATAAACTTGATTGCCAAATCACGTCTCTCCTCTGTTTAAGATCTCGTGGTACCTCCTCCTTTCACTAAAACTAAAAGCTGAACCTCCCCCTGTCTCACAGTCTGCAAGGACCTCCTTACAGCTTCCTGATGGGGACAGACCTGCTCCTGTCACAGGACGCACAGTCTGCAAGGACCTCCTTACAGCTTCCTGATGGGGACAGACCTGCTCCTGTCACAGGACACACAGTCTGCAAGGACCTCCTTACAGCTTCCTGATGGGGACAGACCTGCTCCTGTCACAGGACACACAGTCTACAAGGACCTCCTTACAGCTTCCTGATGGGGACAGACCTGCTCCTGTCACAGGACACACAGTCTGCAAGGACCTCCTTACAGCTTCCTGATGGGGACAGACCTGCTCCTGTCACAGGACGCACAGTCTGCAAGGACCTCCTTACAGCTTCCTGATGGGGACAGACCTGCTCCTGTCACAGGACACACAGTCTGCAAGGACCTCCTTACAGCTTTCTGATGGGGACAGACCTGCTCCTGTCACAGGACACACAGTCTACAAGGACCTCCTTACAGCTTCCTGATGGGGACAGACCTGCTCCTGTCACAGGACACACAGTCTGCAAGGACCTCCTTACAGCTTCCTGATGGGGACAGACCTGCTCCTGTCACAGGACACACAGTCTGCAAGGACCTCCTTACAGCTTCCTGATGGGGACAGACCTGCTCCTGTCACAGGACACACAGTCTGTAAGGACCTCCTTACAGCTTCCTGATGGGGACAGACCTGCTCCTGTCACAGGACACACAGTCTGCAAGGCCCTCCTTACAGCTTCCTGATGGGGACAGACCTGCTCCTGTCACAGGACACACAGTCTACAAGGACCTCCTTACAGCTTCCTGATGGGGACAGACCTGCTCCTGTCACCGGACGCACAGTCTGCAAGGACCTCCTTACAGATTCCTGATGGGGACAGATCTGCTCCTGTCTCACAGGACACACAGTCTACAAGGACCTCCTTACAGCTTCCTGATGGGGACAGACCTGCTCCTGTCACAGGACACAGAGTCTACAAGGACCTCCTTACAGCTTCCTGATGGGGACAGACCTGCTCCTGTCACAGGACACACAGTCTGCAAGGACCTCCTTACAGCTTCCTGATGGGGACAGACCTGCTCCTGTCACAGGACGCACAGTCTACAAGGACCTCCTTACAGCTTCCTGATGGCGACAGATCTGCTCCTGTCACAGGACACACAGTCTACAAGGACCTCCTTACAGCTTCCTGATGGGGACAGACCTGCTCCTGTCACAGGACACACAGTCTACAAGGACCTCCTTACAGCTTCCTGATGGGGACAGACCTGCTCCTGTCACAGGACACACAGTCTACAAGGACCTCCTTACAGCTTCCTGATGGCGACAGATCTGCTCCTGTCACAGGACACACAGTCTGCAAGGACCTCCTTACAGATTCCTGATGGGGACAGATCTGCTCCTGTCTCACAGGACACACAGTCTACAAGGACCTCCTTACAGCTTCCTGATGGGGACAGATCTGCTCCTGTCACAGGACACACAGTCTACAAGGACCTCCTTACAGCTTCCTGATGGGGACAGACCTGCTCCTGTCACAGGACACACAGTCTACAAGGACCTCCTTACAGCTTCCTGATGGGGACAGACCTGCTCCTGTCACAGGACGCACAGTCTACAAGGACCTCCTTACAGCTTCCTGATGAGGACAGACCTGCTCCTGTCACAGGACACACAGTCTGCAAGGACCTCCTTACAGCTTCCTGATGGGGACAGACCTGCTCCTGTCACAGGACACACAGTCTACAAGGACCTCCTTACAGCTTCCTGATGGGGACAGACCTGCTCCTGTCACAGGACACACAGTCTACAAGGACCTCCTTACAGCTTCCTGATGGGGACAGACCTGCTCCTGTCACAGGACGCACAGTCTACAAGGACCTCCTTACAGCTTCCTGATGGGGACAGACCTGCTCCTGTCACAGGACGCACAGTCTACAAGGACCTCCTTACAGCTTCCTGATGGGGACAGACCTGCTCCTGTCACAGGACGCACAGTCTACAAGGACCTCCTTACAGCTTCCTGATGGGGACAGACCTGCTCCTGTCACAGGACACACAGTCTGCAAGGCCCTCCTTACAGCTTCCTGATGGGGACAGACCTGCTCCTGTCACAGGACACACAGTCTGCAAGGACCTCCTTACAGATTCCTGATGGGGACAGATCTGCTCCTGTCTCACAGGACACACAGTCTACAAGGACCTCCTTACAGCTTCCTGATGGGGACAGACCTGCTCCTGTCACAGGACACACAGTCTACAAGGACCTACTTACAGCTTCCTGATGGGGACAGATCTGCTCCTGTCACAGGACACACAGTCTACAAGGACCTCCTTACAGCTTCCTGATGGGGACAGACCTGCTCCTGTCACAGGACACACAGTCTGCAAGGACCTCCTTACAGATTCCTGATGGGGACAGACCTGCTCCTGTCACAGGACGCACAGTCTACAAGGACCTCCTTACAGCTTCCTGATGGGGACAGACCTGCTCCTGTCACAGGACACACAGTCTACAAGGACCTCCTTACAGCTTCCTGATGGGGACAGACCTGCTCCTGTCACAGGACGCACAGTCTACAAGGACCTCCTTACAGCTTCCTGATGGGGACAGATCTGCTCCTGTCACAGGACGCACAGTCTACAAGGACCTCCTTACAGCTTCCTGATGGGGACAGACCTGCTCCTGTCACAGGACGCACAGTCTACAAGGACCTCCTTACAGCTTCCTGATGGGGACAGATCTGCTCCTGTCACAGGACGCACAGTCTACAAGGACCTCCTTACAGCTTTCTGATGGGGACAGATCTGCTCCTGTCACCGGACGTTGGAAGCGGCTGACATGCTCTTTACAAGAAATCTGCCCTGTTACTTTCTACACCTTTGTCATGTCTGCTCAGATGTCACCATCACATTGGGGCTTATTTTGGCCTGATTGCCACATGATCACTGCTTCCTTTTCACCCACCCTTCCTCTCCCTTTGAGCCCTGGATAGTGTGTGTGTGTGTGTGTGTGTGTGTGTGTGTGTGTGACTTTTTCATAGCATTTACATAGTGACCGGTACATAATATGTGTTCAAAAACATATTTGTTGAGGCCCTGCTGGTAGGCGCAGTTGATAGAGCATTAGGCTGGTATGCAGACATCCTGAGTTTGACCCCTAGTCAGGGCGCACAGAAGAAGTGACCATCTGCTTCTCTTTCCTTCCCTCTCTCCCTTCTTTCCCTCTTCCCCTCCTGCAGCCAGTGGATCGATTGGTTTGAGTGTCAGCCCCAGGCACTGAAAATAGTTCTGGTGATTCAAGCACTGACCCAAGACAGGGTTGTTGGGTGAATCCTAGTCGGGGCGAAAGCAGGAGTCTGTCTCTCTATCTCCCCTCCTCCCACTTAAAAAAAAATTGTTGATTATATGGAAAAATGCATGTGAGTGAATGAATATGAACAATTAATGAATTCTAAAACTATAATAGCATGCAAATATAGTAAACTATAGAGGGTAAACACTGAACTAATTTCTAATTTCAATGGATTAAGTAATTTTAAGATCAACCTCTTTAGCATCCTTAAAGCAGTAGACTGATGTTTAGCTTTCTTTTTCCTCAGGCAAATCTCATTTTATTTATGTTTCAAATGCCGATTTAATTCCCCAGGTCTTACTGGGGAATTAAGTGTTGCCATGCAAAAACTTTCTCACTTCCCCCCTTAATTCTCCCGGGTGGACAAGTGATTCAAGTGACATACAGCAGCAGGTTGATAGGAGAAAATCAGGTTTGAATACCCGTGCACCGAGGATTCACTTATTCATGGAAATTCCAAGCACAGGGCAGTGCAGCAAAATTATACATATACAGGGGTGGGCAAAAGTAGGTTTCCATTTGTGAGAATACACAGCAGAGTTTATTACTGTATTATTATTTATTTTCATATTGTTCTCCATAAAAACAATGGCAAACTTACTTTAGCCCACTGCTGTGTGTGTGTGTGTGCGTGTGTGTGTGTGTGTGTGTGTGTGTATATATATATATATATATATATATATATATATATATATATATATATATTATTTAACACTAAGTAGGAAGAAATAAAGCAATTCTAAACACCTCTTCTCTTTCCATAAATGACTTCCCATTTTCTTATCCCTGGACAATGACCCTTTCTTCTCAGATGCTATTAGAAACTTCAATTCTATGGCTGCTTTGGGGACTCTTGTACTTATAAAATCAAATATCAAATTTGTTTTTCTCTGGTTCATCTATTTTATGTCAATCTGATTTTTAGAACAGCCAAAGAACTTTGAAGGGTAGAAGTAAAATGGGTTCACTCTGGCTTTTTCAATGATTTTGGTAATGTTACATTTTTAATAGGTTAGACCCTCCATTCAATCTTAATTTAAACTCAATTTGTCAAAGGCAATTACAATAAGCAGTGTTTTCATGTCGCTCCACCTCCTTGCCAAAACTTACTTATTTTTATTTCCTGAAGATAGCCATTCTGACAGGTCTGAGGTCATACTTTATTGTGGTTTTCATTTGTATTTCTTTGATGATTAGTTGAACATCTTCTCATGTCTGTTGGCCATCTGTATGTCCTCTTTGAGGAAATGTCTGTTCAGGTCCTTTGCCCATTTATTAGAAAGATAATATATTTGATGATAAGTTCTATGATATCCTTATGTATCAATATTTTGAATCCTAACCCCTTATCAAGTGTATCATTAAAATACTTCTTTTCAATAGGTTGTCTTGTTTTGTTGATGGCTTCTTTTGCTGTGCAAAACTCTTTAGTTTGATGTATGTAGTCCCATTGGCTTTGTTTTCTTGTTTTGTTTCTTTTGACCAAGGCCACTTAACAGAAAAAGAATATTGCTAAGAGAGATGTCAGAGATTTTACTGCCTGTTTCTTTTAGTCTATGTGTGTCCTTTGATCTGCGGTGGGCCTCTTATAGGCAGCATACATATGGATTTTGTTTCTTATCCATTCAGCTATCCGTGTCTTTTAAATGAATCATTTAAGTTATTTACATTTAATGTGATTATTGATAGTTATGTAGACATTGCCCTTTTATTATTTATAATTATGTTCTTTTTCTTCTTATCAAAAAAATTGTCTTTAATAATATTTTTTGTAATACTGGTTTCATAGTGACGAACACTTTTTAGCTTTTTCTTGTCTGGAAGGTTCTTTATCTTTTGACTTTAAATGACAGCCCTGCCGGATAGGGTAGTCTTGGTGGTGGGTCTTTGCTTTTCATCACTTTGAATGCTTTGTGGCAGCCACTTCTGACATGCAAAGTTTCTGTTGAGAACTTAGGTGGCAGTCTTATGGGAGCTCCCTTGTAGGTAACGAACTGCTTTTCTTCTGCTGCTTTTAAGATTCTTTGTCTTTAACCTGTGGCATTTTTAATTATGACGTGCCAGATATTGTGGGGGTTCTTCTCCTCAGAACTGGTGCTTCAGGCTGGGGTGCCTGGTGTGAGGCTGGACTCTGTCATTTTCTAAGGGGGACCTATGGCTGAGATATCCCTGTGGCTGATTCTAAACCATCACATGTGGCTGTAAGACCAGACTATTTCACATCTCTGCCTCTCCTACCCATCTCGATGTGGCTTCTTCTTTAGATCCCGAGTTAGAGAACCTCTGTTCAGCTAGTCATTTCTCCTAGATGGAAGCATTCATGTATTTGTGCCTCTGACTCTCCTCCCCTCTCTACACTCTTTATATATTTTCGACTCCTGTCCAGTGGCATGGGGGAGAGCCACTTCGTCTTAAAGCAACACAAGAAATGCCTCATATGTACGACTGTTGAATAAACTCTGTTAATTTCTTTACGGCAGTGACCTTGTCTCTTTCTTTGGTCTTTCCTTGCCTTCTATGTAGAAAGGTAGATAGATGTTCAGTATCGGAGCCTTTCCCTGGGTCTGCATGCACTAACAATGACACTTTGCTTTAATGAAATATCTACATTAGTACCTGTTTTGCCAAACAAAAGAAATCTAAGGAGGATTTTTATTTTTGTGAAAAACAAAGCAAAAAAGTATAAATAATGTTCAGTGTTGGGAGTCATTGTAGAGGCAGTGCACACTTTAAACAGCAAGACTATCACTGCCAACCTCTTTGCCAAGAACGATACTCAGTGTCTCAGCATCAAGGTACTGCAGATTTTAATCGTGTCTGTGAGCATCTATGCTTTATTTCTGTTTATTTTGTGCATTGATTAGCAGGATGTGCCCTAAAGTGATTATGTCATTGCTTTCTATCATTTTGGTTTATGAAGGGTTTGTACAGGAATTCTCTCCTTTCAGATAGCAGGCACACCTGTGTGTATTTCCATGTCTACCTATCCTGACACAATTATCGGTATTGGAAAATCAAGCTGATTGTCTGTGAACTTGGAAAGAGCTAATGACGGCATTATATACAGTCACCTGAAAGTAGTATTGATTCTATTCTCTACCTACTAAATAACTAAGTAGGGCTTATTTCTCTAGTTGATTTGGCTATTTCCTTGATGCAATAGTAAATCCCAAGTACAGGAACAAGAAAACCTTTTCACTGGGCATGGAACAGAAAGGTTCACAATTAGAATGCCCACGTCACAAGCTTTCCTATCTACATTTGATACACAAAGCATGAAGCAACGGGAAGGAGATGCAGGACGTTAACACATTCCATATAAAGTTTGAGTGAGTTGGAAGGACTCGACTACCTGCAGCTAGCTGTCGTAGGCGATGTTTAATGGTCCTGTCTCTTTGCTTCCCCAGTAATGACATGGTTCCCAGAATGAGAGATGGATGCCAAGCAAGACAGCCTCCCGGGGATGGTGTTCTACCCTTGCTCTATCCGTCAGACACAGGACACGCTTCTGCGTGACTTACAGCTGTAGTTTGCCATCTTACAAGATAGACAATGATGGTTTTATGTGAGTTTCTTGGGCACAGAACTGTCAGGAGCAAAATGGGGTGTCACCTATGGGGTGGTTGAATGAAGACCTCATGAATAATGAGTGCTTTGCATGTCTTATGCATATTTAATGAACCCTGCCATTGAGTGCCACTGGTGCCTCATGCATATTTAGCACCTTATGAATAGTCAGCGCTCTTAGTTCTCCCAGCCTCTTCCTGTGTAACTCATACCTGCTCTGCATTCTAACTTCTTAATAAACTTAACACAGCTTATGGCTTCCATTAACGTTTCCACGCCATGATCAAATATTCTCAAACAAAGCTATCAAGATCGGTCTTTCAGCTATTGAACTCTGTCTGAACTGCTTGAAACCAGTTAAAATAACCAGGATTGTTTAAAACCAAGAAAAAGTAGTTCAGAGCGGGACAAGAGTAGGGTTATAGTGTTCGTATGGAAAAATAGCACAATGATTAATACAGGAATAAACTTTGTTTTATACACACTCACAACTGTAACCATATTTTTGCCCCACCCTGTATATGTATTGATATATTTTCATGGATGTGTGTGTGCGAGTAAACAAATAAATTATTAGATAGATATTAAAGAGAAGCTTTTTAAAATTAAGTTGAATTTAACTAATTATAAAGCAATTGAACAAGGATATTACCTCAAAGCAATTGTTCTTTTAAAGAGCCGAATTAACAGAAGCACCAAGTTATTTTATAAAACTGAATGTATGAATAAAGTGTTCAAGTTTTTTATTGTTTTCTATCTTGAAATAAATATATGTTATTACATATCATAAATTTATTTGTATACTTTATTATTATTAAAAATAACACTTTGAAGTAATTGTAGAGAGCGGTGTCTTCCCCTCAAAATGGCCTATAGAATTATGGGAAATCTGGAAGTAATATGTGTTCAGTTTGTACTACTTCACACATTAACTACTATAATTAATGGGTAGGATCTAATGTGTTGCAATGTTTTTTCAGTCTGCATGGTATACTGTCTTGGTCATCTCAATTGGTAGAAATGTATTTTCCTACCTCAGTGATACTTTTTTTTTTTTTTTTCTGAAGCTGGAAACGGGGAGAGACAGTCAGACAGACTCCCGCATGCGCCCGACCGGGATCCACCCGGCACGCCCACCAGGGGTGACGCTCTGCCCACAGGGGGCGATGCTCTGCCCCTCCGGGGGGTTGCTCTGCCACGACCAGAGCCACTCTAATGCCTGGGGCAGAGGCCAAGGAGCCATCCCCAGTGCCGGAGCCATCTTTGCTCCAATGGAGCCTTGGCTGCGGGAGGGGAAGAGAGAGACAGAGAGGAAGGAGAGGGGGAGGTGGAGAAACAAATGGGCGCTTCTCCTATGTGCCCTGGCCGGGAATTGAACCAGGGTCCTCCGCATGCCAGGCCGACGCTCTACCACTGAGCCAACCGGCCAGGGCTCAGTGATACTTTTATATGGTTCATTTGGTGGCTCTATATTTGCTTTGGATTTTAGAAATTGTGTTTTTCTATTCCAGAATGTATTTTGTTTTTTTTAAGTGCTAATTTTACTTTTGAGATTTCCTGCCCTTTCTCTCATCTTTTCACCTTTTCTTGTGAATATTTTATAAATATTGTAATCCTTTTATAGTCTTTTTATGTGAGTTTTAATATCAGAGTTATGTGAAGAGTCAGTTTCTGTTAATTTTCTCCTATATTATATGTTCTATTTCTTTCTTTCTTCATCATATTTCTTATCATGTTTAATTGGATATTGATATTAATTATTGTGTTATTATATTGCGCACAATATAATAGGGTTGTCTGAGCAACACTGTTATTTATTTTATTTTATTTTTTGTCTTTCCCAGAGAGTCCAAGTTCTATTTTAGGACAAGTGGCTAAGTGAAATGTTGATTCTTCAGATTTGTATCAGTGATCAATCTGTTCTGTGCCTAAGCAATAAATTAAGAACATTTATCTTAAGTTTATGACAGCTTACTTCACTTATAATATTTGGTCATGTACTGTTCAATAAGTGTATAGTTTTATTATAATCCTATGATTTAAATATAAACTAAAGAAATATAAAACATTTATGAGTTAAATTCCTTCAAACTATCAAAGCATTAATAGTTTCTTAATGCAATTGCATGTATGTAATACACTGCTCACATATACTCAAAAGTTTGGCTATTTATTTATTTATTTTAAATGTATGGTCGGTCTTAATTGTATAACATTAAGAAGCCCTTCTAACAATAGAAGAATAAGAAATTTTATATAGACAAGTCAGAGAAGAATCAAAGGATATTTAGTATCAACAGTTCCTTAAAAATAAGAAATTGTATTGGGTTTTTTTCAAACATGATTCAGTGTGAATCAAAAGGTTGTGTGTTTGTGCATGTATATGTAAATGTCAACATCTAAAGATAATTCATTGGTCAGCAAAAAGTAAAACATTGCCATAAATAATGTTGAAAAAATTGTTAATGAGCTAAAAAATTGAGAATGTAAAGGGTATATAACTCATGTATATTTTCAATGACCTGAATTTTTACATTTTTGCAAAAGACAATGACAAGAGAGAATTAAAAGAGTCACTTTAAATGTTACTGGCATTAATAGGATAAGGCAATGCTTATTTAGACATTTATTAACATTCTTGGGGACAGATTATATTCATGAGATATTATGAAAGAAAAGAAAAATATTAGTTCATTTTCAATAAACTGATATTTAGAGCTATGCATAATTATACTTACATTTCTTGAATTAACTGCTTATATATCTTGTCATCTCAGCTTTTTACTAGATTGCTAGGAATCTTTAAAGCTTAATATACAAAATTATTCAGCTTCAAATCCAAAACTAATGGGGAAAACATTATATATATATATATATATATATATAGAGAGAGAGAGAGAGAGAGAGAGAGAGAGAGAGAGAAAGATAAAGGATGAGAAAAAGTTATCAATAAAAGAAAAGTTAAAGAAATTTTCATCAGAATTGCCAATATTTCTTGTACATTTCTTAGAATTTCCCCTCCTAAGTTTTTAACTATAAAATAACTTCTTTAATAGATATGGGACTACTCCAATTATCTTTTTCACCCTGAAGATCTTACAAGTTTGTGGCATTCAAATAATTCATCGCTTTAACCCAAATTGCCACATTTAATAGCAAAAGGTTGTTATAAATTTACTCATTATTCTAGTAATCTGTGTCAAACCAGTAAATAGTGTTGTTTCTTTTTTCATTTCCTATACAGGTATTGATAACTAGTGTCACTTAACTTTTTTCCTAATCAATCTCAATTTCATTCATTATATGAAAGAAATGGCTTTGAAATTCATAAATTTTTCTCCATTGTGTATTTTTTCCCTATTTTGTTGTTTTCTGCTCTGCCATGTATCATTCCCCTTTGCCTGCTTATATTCGTTCTCTTTTTCTATTTTTAAGTATGGATGCAGATAGAATGGATTTGCAATCTCCCTTCTTCTATGACATAGATATTAGTTCTATAATTTTTTCTATGTCCTGCTCTGGGCACATCTTCCACATTGTGATATTTTTTGCATTTGTATCACATTAAAAATTTTGTAATTTTCTTTTGCAGTTTTATCTTTATTCCTAAGGTATTTAAAAGTGTGTTACTTAGTGCACCAATATCTGGAGTTTTTCCAGATAGCTTTCTGTTATCAATCACAATAACTCTTCCTTTGGAATTCTACAGGGTGAAATAGAATAAGAAAACACATTGGTGGATTTTCAGATTATGGGGAAATAGTTAACCAAGAGTCTATATAATTTTTACCTGTCAATATGGATGCTACTACATATATAACTTATGTAGTCACTTTAAAGAAATCATTTAGTATGGCTCCTGGAATTTATCAAAACTCTGTATAAATATTTTTTTATTAATGAAAAATTTTTTTTCTAGTTTGAAAGAACAGAGGTAACATTGAAGAGATTACAGGTGTAACACAAAACTAGTCCAAAGGCTTAAACTCTAAGATCAATAATATTGCCTAATGTTTCGAGAACATGGCGAAAATGTGTGTGCCGACAGATGAATAGATATGTTGTTGTGCATGAAGGAGTTGAGACAGTATCAGATGGTCAATTTCCATGACGATAAAATAATGGCACATTTGGAAGTGTTTATTCGATTAGATCAAGACATGGCACTGACGGAGCACGTTGCAAACAGTTTTCTCGTTACACTAACGAGGAGCGCCCAGATGGGGAATGAGAAAGACGAACTGGCTCAGCATATTTCTCTCAGATTGTTCACCTAAGTCTCAAAAACACTTCTAACGGGTACTAGAGAAATAGATACCTCTGCCACTGGGAAGGAAACGCGTCAGTCATTTAGAGCGAGAACCACACAGAAGAAGTAAGATGTTCACACCCAGACTACGCGCTTCCGTGGCCATCTTGCCAGTTCTGCCCCTCACGGTCTTGCTTCTAGGTTAAGAAGAGGGTGAGTGAGGCATCCAAATAAATGATATTTAGTTGATGCTTGTAAAATTTCAAGCTATACAACTGAAAAAGAACACTCAGAAACCTTTGCGGTTTTTTCCTCCAATCCTGCAGGCATCTCAGAGGCTCGGTAAATCCTTCTGGCAAGATGCCATTGTGCTTTCCGCCTCACATATTTTTAACGATGTGTAACTAATTCCATCTGTTTGACTAGAAGCATCATATCTCTTCCTGGTCATAATTTTACATATAATATATTACCGCATCTGAAGATTCAGTTAACAAATTTTACATCAATGTCATTAGTTAAAAGTTATGTTCTAAAGGTTTTTTTTCCAGGAAGAAATGAGGTATGCTTTATTTTGTATTATCTAAAAATTTATGTGTTTCATATCATACATATTATATATTTATTTTCTATATGTTTCATATATTATAAAAACCCTATTTTCCAGCAGGCAATTATTAATGTAATTGTTTGAAATAAAAAACATTGATTTGGTTTCTTTTTAAGATATTTTTTAAAATTTAGCTTTGGGGAAGTTTTTAAAAAATCAATTTTTAATTATCTTTTTTGAAAGTATATTTTTCTATTTTCAAATTAAGGCAAAGGAAGATAAATTATTTGTTTTTCCTCAGAATTGCTAAGATAGATTAGGCATTTTTCTTACATTACTCATGAATTATCTTGAAGGATTTCGGGAATGCTGGATATAAAGTAACTGCCCTATTTGAAAAGAATATAAAAGGAAGTTATGATTTAAAGATATGTCCTTTTTTTATGTTTTCCTCAGCCATGTTTATCACAGGCATAAATTTTGAAAAACAACACTGCATATGATCAAAAGACATATCATGGTAAGAATCAAGATGGTCCCATCTGTTATTGAAGGATTAATGGTGATAGACATTTCCCTCTTTGTATAAATAACTGGACAACCAAACAAAACCTATGCAATGACTGCTTTCAGTTAGGGGACCATCACCAGCACGGGGCGCTCTGACCCCTGGAAGAAGAAAACAAACTAGGTGAACACCATGGACGTACCACATTATTTCTGGGAGGCAAATTTCAGGTTGAAGTTCAGTGAGCGTAATAAAATAATAATAATTTTTTATTTATTCATTTTAGAGGAGAGAGAGAGATAGATAGATAGATAGAGAGAGAGAGAGAGAGAAGGGGGGGAGGAGCAGGAAGCTTCAACTCCCATATATGCCTTGACCAGGCAAGCCCAGGGTTTTGAACCGGCGACCTCAGCATTCCAGGTCAACGCTTTATCCACTGCGCCACCACAGGTCAGGCCTCAGTGAGCATAATAACAACCATGTCTAACAGGGAGGGAGACAGAGAGCTGAGCTGATGGAGCGCTGAGACCTAGTCACACACAGAGCATCGGGTAGAGACCTCAGGATGGTTTGTGACACATTCACCTTACACTAAGAACAGCTCTGTACTCACCCGAATCAGGGGAGCTTTTAAAGGATCAAACTGGTCTCAAATTACTTACCTGTGTGGAGGAGGGACATGGTCCCATGTCATTTAAATAAATACAACAAAGTCTCCCAATGATTTATGTAAAATTAATAATATTTGGAAACTGACAAGAGTCTCTCTTCTTGATCAAACTTTGATCTGACCCATCTGCTGAGGGAGACTTGGCTTGAGTGATATCCCAGGAAAAATTAGCACTCTTAGTCTCAAATACTGGTTTCTCAGTGGCGCCAGAAAAAAAACAACACCAAAGTTCTGGAAAAAACATTGGAGAAATGACAAAGAGATACAGGAACCAATCTGAAGGACTGCCAATGGCCAAAACAAACGATTTGAGCAAAAATTAAGAAATAAGTAAATACAATATTAAATGATGATCAAAGAATAAAATTAATATCCATTCTGATATAAATATATTATTGTATAAATAAATAGATTAACTTATAGAAGAATGGTTATTAATAAATCTCAGAGAAATGAAGAAAGTGCAAAAGCAACAGTAAGCAAACACCAGTTTTTTGGGGTTTTTTTTTTCAGTTTGCTAAGATTCATGGGTAAAGGTTTGGGAAGAGGTAGAATATGAGCTGAGCGTGGTAACAAAGTACAGCAGTCCCCACCGACCCATGGGAATACGATGTCTCAGTGGATGTCTGAAATCCTGAATTGTATCAAACACTAAATACTACGTCTTTTCCTACGCATGCATGCCTGTGAGAACCGTTAACGTGTAAATCAGGTCAGTGTGAGTTGAACAGGCCTTTGGACTCGCGCTGGAATGATGCTACCGGCTCTCCTGAGACTCTTCTTTGCAGATAGATGAGTGTGGGACTTAGTGTTCATGGTCACGTGAGCCACTGCTGTGGCAGCTCTGGAGTGTGGGGGGGTCCAAGATCTAAGTGCCAGCGCCTCCTGTCCGGTGATAGCCCGCTTCCTCGTGGACAAGTCTTCTCACCACGAGTGCTCACAGCCTGGAGGGGCTAGAGAGCTCCCTGGGCCCCCTTTTGTAAGGGCACACGTCCCCGCCCTGAGATCCGCCTCATCACCTCCCGAGGCCTTGCTTCCTGACACCCTCCGCGTGGCTGTTAGTCGTCCACGTATGAATTTGGGTGGGACACAGTCATACACACCATGGCACTTTCTTGACTCGTTATGAATTAAACCAACATCGGATCAAATAATTCTGACATTAATCGATTGTGACCCCTTCATGATTGCACTGTTTATTTATTTATCTATTTATTTATTTTGCAAGAGGGGCGGCATACGGGAACAGACAGGAAGGGAAAGAGGAGAAGCATCAACTCATAGTGGTGGCACCTTAATTGTTCATTGATTGCTTCTCATAGGTGCCTTGACTGGAGTGTGTGGGGGGGGGGGCTCCAGCTGAGCCAGTGACCCCTTGCTTGAGCCAGCGACCTTGGGCTCAAGCCAGCGATCATGGGGTCATGTCCCTGATCCCACTCTCCAGCTGGATGAGCCCGCACTCAAGCCGGCCAACGGAGGGTTTCGAACCTGTTCCTCAGCATCTGAAGTTGACGTGCTATCCCTTGCACCACTGCCTGGTCAGGCTGATTGTATCACTAAACCATCCCACTTATTGCCTCTTTAGTCACGTCAGCTTCCTCCACCTTCACACTCCAGACCTGCTGCTCTTTACCTCTCCCTTGTTCTCTGAATTACTATTCACCAAAGGGAATGTATCAAAAAATCATAAATGAGGAGAAATGCAACACCACTGACTCAAGGTATTTGCAGAATTTATAGGAATGTGTACACACACACACACACACACACACACACACATACACACCAGCCCTGAGGAAAGCTGAACAGAAATCCATTTCATTTAATCCAATTCAGCTTTCCCAGGTGATATGCTAACGAGTCAAGTGTGCAGTTCTAACTCATTGATGTCCCATCACTCAGCACACAATTTCCAAAAACAAGTTAATGAACCAGTTTTTAAAAATCATTTAGAAAGAGTACGGTTTGATACGTTCCAATGAGGCCAGCTGATTTGTTTGCTGAAACAGACTCTATCTTGGGTCCTGTCTAAACGGAAGCAACCTTGTCATCAGAAGGTGCTGTCATCAGAAATGTTACAAAAATATAAAAAACGAGTGTGTGTACTCCTTAGACCTGTGGGGGGGAAAGGACTATTTTCTTGAATAGCATAAGGTAAAATATATTCAAATGACCAAAATAACACCATGAGAAGGAAATGGCTTATGGAGAAGTTGAGGGGAAACACACATTTCTCATTTTATTAAATGTGTTTGGAGTAATTATTCAGAGAACTGGAATGAGGAGGGCGGGACCTTCCACAGGATGAAGCACTGTGTGTCACTCAGTTCTGTCTGCGCTCACACGTGGGTCTGTCTGCGTCACTGGCTGTGTGCGTGCGTGCAGGGACAAAACACACTGGAATCTTCTAGTCTGTCGTTTCTGATACACCTTCTCGAAGACTAGTAGCTGTATATATGTCATGACTCTTGGAAGTACTTTCAGAGTTTATACTTGAAGTATTTTTGGATAAATCCAGCAAGAACTGTGCTCTGGAAGTGTGAACTCTTTTCAATAATGCTTTCCTGTGTTTCAGTCTCATATCTCCTCTCCTTCACACTCCCAGGCGTCCCAGCTGCTACCGTCTGTAGCAGTTTTTAGGTGTTCTTTTTTTTTTAACTCAAATAATCCCTTTTTTTTTTTTAACGGTTTTGTTAACTCAAATAATCCCTATTAGCTTTGTTCATCTGCAGCAACATCGTAGGGTCTCCAGAGCTCTGTCTGAAAAACATGCCGGCTCTCCCTGCGGCCAGTGCTCTGCTGAGGAAAACCTTTCCCAGACATTTCTCTTCCCTCCCGACTGCTGATTCTCCCAAGATCATGTGTTACAGTTGGATGCTTTAACGTTTTTTTCTCATTTTTATACTATTACTTTCTTCCATCTCTATCACTGACTTTATTTACATCACACCTGCTTTTTTTTTTTTATTTCAATCAGACAAAATTGTCCATTTATATCTGCTCCTTGGCAACCACGTAACTTTCAGTCTAATGAAGGACACAGATTAGAAAGTAATTATGTTGCGTTACGATTCCATGCTATGATAGGACAACACTGTTTTCAGACCTTGTGGATTCTATTTATTTATGTAATACCTCCCAGACTTATCCAATTAGTTTCCATCTTTACAGCAAGTTTCAAAGAGTAGAATTCAGTCATTTCTTGGCTGGATGCCTCTGACACTTCCTCAGTGAAGCTTCCTGAGGCATGGATTGTCTGTGTTCAGTCTACTTCTCAAAGGGCAGCCTCGGTGATCTTTCTGAGATGAGAATCTTGTATTCCTTTCTTGCTTCAACTATGGCAGTGGCCATCCTGTTGAGATGGAAGGCAAGAGCAAATTGCGTATCACGGGTTGTCCGACCCATGGAGTACCTCCTCGGCTGTCCCCTCTCGTTGCTCTCACCTTATCTCTTTACGTGCAATCCACAGGCCAGACACGCCACCTGGTTTTAGACAGAGTCCACTCAGGGACCTGGCACCTGTCATTTCTCTAAGGGGAACCCACAGCTGTACTCAGTTTTCTCCACTTCCTGTTGACCGATGATGTTTTCTCTGGCCGTAGGCTTTTTGTGCCTCAGTGGGGAGAACAATATTTTGTGGTTGTTCTCACCACACTTCTCTGCAGGATGCAGACCAGGACTGTGCACCACCCGAACGCTGCCCGGATTTATGCCATGAAGTAAAAAGTGCAAAGAATTAATCGCTCTCTGTGCCTCTGGATAAAAGGCGCTCCGCTTAGTGAGAGGCATTGGGGTTCATTGTCTGAATTTATATTTCCCTCTCTGTTGTTTTGACTTCACTTATCTCCGAGTGAGGGAGCTAACCTCTGCGGGGTAAACCATGGGCTTCTTGCTGCTGGCCCGTGACTAACTGTCACCGTCTCCCATGTGGCAGTCCCCTGGCTGTGCATGTCCTCACCATGGCGGCTCTGATGTGCAGTTTAGACTCCCGGGACCCAGGCTGTGACTAGCATGCATGCATAAGGTAGAGTTAAAAAAAAGAACACCTAAAAAAAAAAAAAAAAAAAAAGAGGGCCTGACCTGTGGTGGCGCAGTGGATAAAGCATCGACCTGGAAATGCTGAGGTCACTGGTTCGAAACTCTGGGCTTGCCTGGTCAAGGCACATATGGGAGTTGACGCTTCCAACTCTGTCTCTCTCTCCTCTATCTCCCTCTCTGTCTCTCTCTCCTCTCTAAAAATGAATAAATAAAATAAAATAAAAAAGAAAGAAAGAAAGAACAGGGGGCCCGAATTACAAAGAGAAAATGCCATCTTCTTGCATACAGTAAAGAAAAAAGCTTCCTGAAGTTCTAGCAAACCAAAGGTGGTGAAAAGAATTTGAAACACGTGGGCCCGCTAGACTCTCCTTCCAAACACCAGATTTTCAAATGAAATCAAGGAAAAAAACGAATGTGCCTTCAAGACACGCTTCTCTAGTTTTGGTTGCAGAACCGGGGAAGGACGAGGCAAGGTGGGGATGAGAGAGGGATGGAGGGACGCAGGCTGGTGAGAGGGAGGGAGAGAGAGGGATGGAGGGACGCAGGCTGGTGAGAGGGAGGGAGAGAGAGGGATGGAGGGACGCAGGCTGGTGAGAGGGAGGGAGAGAGAGGGATGGAGGGAGGGACGCAGGCTGGTGAGAGGGAGGGAGAGGGATGGACGGAGGGACGCAGGCTGGTGAGAGGGAGGAAGAGAGAGGGAGGGAGGGACGCAGGCTGGTGAGAGAGAGGGAGAGAGAGGGATGGAGGGACGCAGGCTGGTGAGAGGGAGGGAGAGAGAGGGATGGAGGGACGCAGGCTGGTGAGAGGGAGGAAGAGAGAGGGATGGAGGGACGCAGGCTGGTGAGAGGGAGGGAGAGAGAGGGACGGAGGGACGCAGGCTGGTGAGAGGGAGGGAGAGAGAGGTCCTCAGCAGAGCGTTTGCAGCCCTGGAGGCGGGGGAGGCAGACGGGAGAGGGAGACAGCGGGAACCAGGGTCTAGCTGCTTTTCGGGAGAAGATTTCAGAAAGAGAGGTGTTTTAGGAAATACTGGAGCCAATAGGGTAGTCACATCCGAAGAAAACTGAAGTGAGTCGGGGTGAAGAGGTTTACCCAGACGGACCCCCAATCCCATCTACGGGAGCCGTAGTGCTAAGCTATGGAGTCAGGGATGAGACCAACTGGCAAACAAGCCCTTCAGGACCAGGAGATCTTGGAGAAGCGGTTACATCAAAGATGGACAGATTGAAGGAGGCAGGAAAAAGAGGGCTCTCAGAAAATGTGTTAAAATACTATTAGGAAGAGCTTTGCTTTACATGATACAGTTACTGTGGGTGGAGACAGAAGGAATATACAGTATAAAGATGGAAAGTAGAGCGTGAAGGAAAGGCCTGCTGACTGAACACGGAGATTGAGATGCACTGACCGGGACCTCGGCGGGACCACGGCGCACGGGGCGTGTGTGAAGTCCATACCATAAAACGTACTGAGGCCCTGGCCAGTTGGCTCAGCGGTAGAGCGTCGGCCTGGTGTGCGGGGGACCCGGGTTCGATTCCCGGCCAGGGCACACAGGAGAAGCGCCCATCTGCTTCTCCACCCCTCCCCCTCTCCTTCCTCTCTGTCTCTCTCTTCCCCTCCCGCAGCCAAGGCTCCATTGGAGCAAAGATGGCCTGGGCGCTGGGGATGGTTCCTCGGCCTCTGCCCCAGGCGCTAGAGTGGCTCTGGTCTCAGCAGAGCATCGCCCCTGGTGGGCGTGCCGGGTGGATCCTGGCCGGGCGCATGCGGGACCTGACTGTTTCTCCCCGTTTCCAGCTTCAGAAAAATACAAAAAAATAAATAAATAAAATAAAAACGTACTGAGGCTTCCATTTCTGGGTCTGACTTCCTGAACGTTTGTCTCAACACTTACATATCTTCTCCTTTTAATTTTTTTTTTGATATGTGCGTAAACTGTGCAGCCTTCCCCTGTGCGTCACGAAGCGCTCAGCACACAGTAGGCCCTCAGGGACAGTGGACGAATCGCGCAGCTCCGTGGGCGGCAGGGTTAAGGTACAACGCCCCGGGACACCGGCCATCTGCCGGGATCGCCATGCGCTCTGGCCTGGGTGACAGGGGAGCCGGGCAGCTGGTGAAGGCGAGGGGCATCTCATTGAACCAAAGCCGGACATATCCTGCAGATGAGGGAGAAACGCAATTCCTAGACTCGGAAAATGCTTTCAAGTGAGACGGACAGCAGAACGGTGATGACGTCGGATCCTCTCTTCAGCGTGGGGTAGGATTCTACCCCGGGCTTGAGTGACAGGTTAGGGTCCGTCCCCGGGAATAATACTGTGATGCTATGCACACCATTCCCAGAGAACCAGAGCGCCAGGAAACAACGGAGTGAGATACCCGGGCATAGAGCAGGGGTCCCCAAACTTTTTACACAGGGGGCCAGTTCACTGTCCCTCAGACCGTTGGAGGGCCGGACTATAAAAAAAAACTATGAACAAATCCCTATGCACACTGCACCTATCTTATGTTAAAGTAAAAAAACAAAATGGGAACAAATACAATATTTAAAATAAAGAACAAGTAAATATAAATCAACAAACTGACCAGTATTTCAATGGGAACTATGGGCCTGCTTTTGGCTAATGAGATGATCAATGTGCTCCTCTCACTGACCACCAATGAAAGAGGTGCCCCTTCCGGAAGTGCGGCAGGGGCCGGATAAATGGCCTCAGGGGGCCGCATGTGGCCCGCGGGCCGTAGTTTGGGGACCTCTGGCATAGAGCTTGGGCAGCCCCAGCTGGAGAAGCTCGGTTGGTTAGAGTATCATCCTGACACTCGAAGGTTGCTGGTTCGATCCGTGGTCAGGGCCTGCGCACAGAAACAGCTCGATGTCTCTGTCTCTCTCCTCTCCTCGCTCTCTGAAATCAATTTGAAAAAAAAAATTAAAAAAGAAAAAGTAACTTGGGCAAACAAGGCAATGGTTTCAGAAAAGACCTTGCATTCGTGTGCAAGCAGGTGCACGGGGTTCAGCTGCCGTGTGGGGCGCGGGGCAGCAGCCCCCGCCTTGTGGGGGTACCAGTCAGAGACCCCGGGAACCGCTGAGAAAAAAAAACCAGAAAGTGCCGTCAGAGTCAAAATTATTAAAGTGAAAATCGCTATTAAGAAAGAGGAACAGGGTGCCATCGTATCCCAAATAAGACTGAACTTTTGGCAAACAGGTTACCTCGGAGTGGATTAATCTTCAGCACACTCATTTTGGGGCGAGCTGTCCTGTTCATAACTATCCAATCAGCAATTCTCGCTCTGGTCTTCACATTCCACGGTTTAGAAGCACGAGACACAGCTGAAATCCAAGGGCCTTAACGACTAGGAAAGCAGCAAATAAACAGAGAAATTAAAGTGATCGTGGCTGCGAGTCACGAATCCTGAAAGCGTCTAGCCTTCATTCAAACCTGTCTATATCGCGTTCCTCCAGAGGATACGATTTAATTTCCGAGCGACAGATCTGTTGCAGCCAAAGCATTTTTTTTTTTAATATGAAGAAAGAGGAAAATTACTTTAAGACAGACATTGCATCCTTTCTGCCACGTTTGTGATTAAATTGAGCAATGTCAGCCCACTGGTTTCTTTATAAGACTAGGTAATGCAAAAATTATGCATTGAGCAAATAATAAAGGACGCCACGGGAGAGGTTACAAGTGAAACAAACCTGCAGGGACTGTGGCGTGACAACGGATTCCAGATGGCTGCCGGCTCCCCGGGCCCTCCAGGAGTTTGAAAAGGCAGGGTGCGTGTCCTCCGACAGATTTTCATCCCTGTAAGGCTATCAACGAAGAGGAAATAAAGCGTTTTCCTGAACAGAAAGGACTTCAAAGACTGACTGCTTTGAATTTGGTGTGGGGGCGTGGCCTCGTTCGTGACCCAGTCCCCCGGGGAAGCCCACGAGCAAAGGGTCAGAGGGGTCCTAACAAGACCTCCCCTGTGCCCTCAGTGCTGTTTGTTCGTTTTTTGTTCCTGTGTCCAAACACAGTTCTGAAATCGGACCGTATGTGTCCTTTACTTTTTAATTGAGGTCATAGGAAAAAGTGGGGTTGGGTAATGCAGGCTGGGTTTGGGTCCCTGGTGTCACAGACCGGTGCTCCTGATGCCTGGGGACCCTGCGATTTGCAGGAGACTCTGCTTCTAGAAACATGTCATTATGATCTTTATATAACGTAATAATTTTGCAGCACGACATAGTGAAAAGGCATAGCGTCTTTGGAGGAAGACAGGTTTTGAGTCTTCGATCTGCTATTTTTTTGGTGCTATCTATGTTCCTTAACAGCAGTTTTCCTGTGTTTTAAAAAGAAGAAATAAAAAATTCCTGTATTAGGGGTTTTGTGAGGATGAAATGAAACATGAGGTCCTGGCCATTTGGCTGAGTGGTAGAGCGTCAACCCGGCATGTGGATGTCCTGGTTCAATTCCTGGTCAGGGCCCACAGGAGAAGTGACCATCTGCTTCTCACCCCTTCTCTCTCTCTCTTTCTCTCTCTCTCTCCCTCTCTTCCTCACCAGCAGCCATAGCCCAATTGATTCAAATGCATTGGCCCCAGATGCTGAGAATGGCTCTGTGGAGCCTCCGCTTCAGGCACTAAAAATAGCTGGGTTGTGAGCATGGCCATAGATGGGCAGAGCATCAGCCTCAGATGGGGGTCATCACGTGGATCCTGGTCTGTACACAGGCGAGAGTGTGTTGATGTTCCCTTCCCCTCACTTATAAAAAAGGAATGAAACATGCAGTTCCAAAGGCACCTGACACTGTGTAAGCACTCAATAAATGTATCAATGTCAACCTGCCTCCTTTTATTTAGTCCTGTGTGCCTGTGCGCTCTGGCACACGTTGTCTCTAAAGTTTCACTCTGTTGCAAAGCAGCTTGGTATGTGGGATTGGGAATCCAGTGTAACACACATGCGCTGTGCCTGAGGTCTTCCCTTCCCCACAACACATAACACGTGCCAGTCACATCTGACGTGCTGATACCGACATGCAGCTAGCGCCTACTCGATTGTCAAGGTAGTGCAGTGTGAGGGATACACCTTTAGACTTAGCGGGGAAACAGGTGTTCTGCTATGTCAGCTCAGAAAATTAGTCCTGAGAGCCTTACGGTTCATCTTACTCGATGTTGCTGGCAAATTCACACTCCCTTATTCCAAACTATCTATAATATTTCATATTTCCCCCCTTGCTTTTAACGCCAGCACTCCCTTCCCACATCATCTAGAGAATGACTTTGCTTAGTAATTCCTAGACATGAAGTAGCAACGTGCTCCCTTCGCCTCCCACGATCGATAAACACGAGCACATCCGCGTCCGCCTTCTCTTCCACGATCAACAGAGGAACCGCCGGGCCCATCATTTAAGGTAAACTTCCTCGGTTTTTCAGTGGGTCCTACCTCCTGCTGCCTCCTGAAAAACCCATCTCAGCGATGATCTCCCCTCTCTCCTTTAAATGGACATTTTCTCCTCAGAACAGAACCATCCCCACCCGCTGTCAAGCGCGGTGAATAGCGTTCCTCGTAAATAAAATAAACTATCCAGGATCGCACGTCCCCTCACAGTCCTAGGTCCTAGGCATGCCATATATATATATATATATATATATATATATATATATATATATATATATATAGTTTGTTTATTTATTTTATTTTTTTTGCAGCACCCCATTCACAGCCAGAGTCCTTTGATACCTTCCACGTTTCTCTCGTGTCCCACATTTAATTTGTATTACAATTTCATCAGGTTTCATCAAGATAGAGAGCATGAATCGGTCGCCGGCGAAACAACGAGACCTGGCTCCCCGTCTTCTTGAGAGAGAGGATCCAACCAGGAGGCAGAGTGTCGCAGGCAGAGGAAGAATTTACTGGAGGTGCGGGCAGAACGTCGGAGAAAAGGGGAGCCTTGGAGACGGGTTCAGGGGGGTCAGCCGGGAATGAGCTGCCCCTGCCCACCGCTCCCTGGTCGCAAGTACTGCGGGGACCCGTGGAGCTCAGGAGGAGCAGAGGGGCCCGGGGCGGGGTGGGGGGTGCAGGAGGGAAGGCGGGGTGGGGGTGGGGGGTGGGGGGAGCTCAGGTGTGCTCCTGGGAGGAGGGCGTGCTCGGTCCTACGTGAGATTTCCCCGTGGAGAGTTGGTGGGAGGTCCTGGGGGGAGGTCCCAGGCGAAGCTGTTTCACGGTCATGGTCTCCACTGATTGGCTGGCATGGAGGGAGGTCCCAGGTCACGGTCTCCACTGATTGGCTGGCAGCAGGGTCCTTAGTCAATACAGCTGGTCTTAAGGTCAGTCTTTGCATCATTTGTCTGGTTTTGCCGCTTTTCTAGGCCTGGCGCTGACATACACCCGAGACCTAGATGAACCTGGTGCAGGCCAGAACCTCGTGTCCTGAGGGGCTTACTGCTCAGGGCTGTTCCCCGCCCCCTCCCCGCGTTTACGCCGCCACGAAGGGGTCTAGCCCGCATGCTAGCACCAGGCCGCAGGAGGGGCGGTTGCCCAGTTTTGCCCGTGGCTAGGAGTCCGGGCTTCCCGCCCTGGGGACCCTGGCCCACCACCCTTGCTCTGCGCATGTCCGTCTCACTTCCTGCCACACACCCGAGCACTTTCACCTCCTAGCTTTCCCTGCGTGTCCCAGGTCAGGGCCAGCTACCGTGGTCCCCCACTTCCCAGCCGTAGAGTGGCCGCACAGCCAGTCTCCTGGCCTCCACCCTGGGCCCCGAGAGCCCCGTCCACAGGGACAGGCATCGGAACATTGAACTAGATCGTGAATTTCCTCCTGTCCACCCTCCAAGCGCTGGCTTCCCACCACACCGGGAATAATATCCAGAATCCTGAGAGATCACAATGTAGTATCACTCCTGGCTTCATCTCTGACACCCCCTGTCACCTGCCACTCCAATGTCGTCGGTCTGTGGGGCTTGGGGGGCACAGCACCCCGTTTTTGTCTCGGTGGCCGTGTGCTTGCTTGCTCTCCTCTGGGGCTCTCCTGCAGGTCCCCGCAGTGCACAGAAAGGGGGGGGTCTCTGCTCACAGCCAGGGAGGACTTCTGTCACCGTGCAATCCCCAGTGGTGTCCACCTCTTCCTCCTGCAGTCCAGGAACCCGGCTGGGTCACTTCCTATGGAGGGCACGGCCGTCCATCTCCTGCTCACAGAAACGAGGGGGTCTTTATCGCTTCATAGTCATTTTGAAATATCCCCTCACTTTTGTGAGCAGTTACATTTTTATGTATTGCACACCACATAAAGTCTCTGTTGCACTTTTTGTTTGTTTGTTTTTTTGTTTTTGCAAGACTGTATAAATATCCAGAACATTGTTAGCTTGCGCGGGGAGCACAGCATCAGTCCACGGGCCACATTCAGCTCGTCCGGGTGTCATTTGGTCACACCCCTGCCCCCAATCCTGTCCAGTCCCTGGTTGTACTTTTCTTCACACCATTTATTATCATGATAGTTATAGAAGAGCCATATTATTGACTTATTTCCCCTCCCCCCCCCCCCCATTGCCCTAGAAGCCCCGCCAGGTTAGGGACGCCGTTTCATTTCAGGCTCTACTCCTAGCGTCTCCGTGGTTGGGAGACAGTGGGCGGAAGGGGCCGGAAGGCTGTGAAGATTTAAATCCCAGGCTTACCGGATGTGGCTCCTACCCAGCGGCGAGGTCTCTTTACAAGACTCCGCCCCCTCCCTCCACACTCGCCGCCCCCCCCCCCCCCACCCCAGTCTCCGAACTCAGCCTTCCGCACAGCAAATGCCCCCACTCAGGGGCTCTATCCAGTCTCTCTAACCCTTCATACCCTTTCGCTGTTCTGTTGAAATGTCACCCCCTCAACGTGGCATTTGCCTCCTTAACCCAAAAATATCCCCTTTCCCATCGCCTTTACCTAAAACGTGCTCCTATTTTTCCTTTGCAAACCTTATTAAAAACTGTGGCTTTATTGTTTTTTGCATGCTTAGTTATTATACGTAGGCCTCCCTTACTAAACTGAAATTTTCAGAAAGGCATGGATTTTTTTTTTTTTTACCTTTGTATTCCGAGCACCTAGGATCATGCTTGGAATGTAAGAAGCACTCAATAGTGCCTCCTTATTAATTACTTAAAAGTACTTAATTCTAGAAGGTAATTGAATTCTTTACTGAAGACTCTGAAAGCGGCAGCCGATGAGCAATTAATTTCCTTTCATGAACATAGCTGTCTCCGAAGTCCTCCTAGCAGTCACTCCAAATGTCACCCGTCAGCGTATCTGTTTGTCTATCTCTGACATGTGATGACTCAGCTCCTCTTTGAAAGGATACATTCATTCTCTTCAGGCCCTTTTAAAAATACCTTGAAACCCCAACCATCATACCTAATACCCCCCAAAAGTATTGAGATAAATATAAAAGGCTCCTTATCAATCACCAAGCAGGTGGGGATTGAAATACCTTTTTGTCTGTCTTTTTCCAAAATGGATAAATGGGTGCATAATGGTCCCGTGTTCTACGTGTGACTGGATGAATTACGGGGGGGGGGGGGGGGAGGGGGGCAAGCCTGGGTTTTGTATGCGGCTGTCTGGGCTCGGATCCTCCAGCAGCACTTCTAAACCCCTCGCTCTGGTCTGCGGGAGGGCAGTAGAGATAAATTCAGACCACGTTTGTGAACGAAAAATAAGGTGTCTTATTCACTATCTGCCTGAATAAAGAGGTATTGAATTACAAATCTGATCATGATGTTGCCACCATAGCTTTTAGATTCTAACACACAAACAATAACCAGGTCAGTTCATCGCCAGACCCCCTGGTCATGATCCAGCATGACCTGTTCAGGACTAACAGCTCCTCCCAGGATAGACCTTCAGATTCAGAAATCATCTGTTTACAGGCGTCAGGCTGACATCTAATTTCAGTTCCTCTAGAAACACATTAGAGAGAACGGGCATTCTTTTAAAAATTGTTTTCCCTGCCATGTTGTTACGGTGTGATCTTTACACGGCTGCCTGTGCTCATTAGAGATTGCATTGATTACACGGCAGGGGTGTCAGTGCAACTGAGTGGTTTATTCTTCCGTCAGAAGGTGGTTTAGTTTGCCTCAGGGTGTTCTTGGTGTCTAAGAAACACTTCCACATATACGAAATAAATCGCTTCCCGGTCAGGGCACACGTGAGAAGCAACCGTCTGCTTCTCTGCCTCTCCCTCTCCCCCTTCTCTCCTTCTGCCCCTTCCACGGCCAGGAGCTCTATTGGTTGGAGCATCACCCTCAGGCGCTAAAACTACCTCAGTTGATTTGAGCATTGGCCTCAGACGGGGTTGCTGGGTGGATCCTGGCTGGGGCGCATGTGGGAGTCCCTCCACTATCTTCCCTCCTCTTACTTAAAAAGAAAGAAAGAAAGAAAGAAAGAAAGAAAGAAAGAAAGAAAGAAAGAAAGAAAGAAAGAAAGAAAGAAAGAAAAAATAAAAGACATAGCAAAAGTAGACATCCTTGAGATTTCTCCCCTACCTAAAATGATGATATTGCATCCTGGGACTATTTAAGTTAGATAGAGGCTTTTCTTAGAGATCTTTATCCAGTTTAGAAATCTTTCTCTTCCAAGATCGTGGAGAGTTTTTTATCCTGAGTGCATAAAAAAAGAGAAACCATCTCTTCAGAACGTTTTCTCTTAGAGGCAAATGCCTTTAGTTTAGCCTCTTTACCTTGTCTTTAAATTACACGTGTTCACTTGACAATGTTTACAAAAACTCATAGTTGGGATTTAAAAAAAAATAACATATTATCATTTAAAAATAAATAAATACAATGCTTTATTCCCTATATTGAGATGATTATGTGACAGCATTTGTTCTTTATTTTACCAATTTAGTACACTTGATTAAATTTTGAATGTTAAGGCAACTTAAATTCCTTAACAACTTAAATCCCCCCTGATCATCGTGATGTGTCACCCTAGTTCTGTATTCCTGGATTTCATGTGCTACTCTTGTGTGGATAATTTTTTTTTTTTGGCTTCTAAATTCATGAGGGATTTTGGTCTGTTGTTAGCTTTTCTTGTGACCCCATCACCTGGCTTTACGGCTGACGTCATGTTGGCTGTATAGAATGAATTGTGCTGTGTCCCTCCGTTTGGGTAAAATGGTTATTTTTTACATTGTAACTACCAATAACCTTCTAAGACACAACTTGTGCCTGCTGTTTTTTGTTGTATGATGCAGAGAACTATGCAGTGTGTATATAGCTTATTTTCCCCTATTCCCAAAGTTAGTTATTTCATGCCCTGAGTAACAGATTTAATTATCTCCAGCTCTGTCCTGCCTACTTTGCAAACTAGAGTTATTTTCAGCCATCACTTCCTCTTTCCTTGAGTGAATCCAATCACAGCATTTTGGTATCTTCTTGAAACCTCATCACATAATACACCTGGGAGAGGAAGAATATTTATCCTAAATTGACTTTCTGCTTTTATCTATATTAATTAGTCTGTCAGATAAAAGCTTTACTTCATGTAATGCCTGAGCTTATGCATTTTCCCCCCCAATAAAGAAGAATGCAAGCCAAGGCACTTTAAGCTCTTTAATAAATACTAAAAAAAAAAAAAAAAAGAAAAAGAAAAAAAAAGACACCCTTATTAGGATAAAAGAGGCACAAATGCAAATTTTGAATAAGCAGGAACTCTTCCGTGTTTCCTCCAGTTACATATTCCATACTTTAAAATAAATTTGAATCTTAACTGCTGTGTTTTGTTGTTTTATGAAAAGTAATTTTTACAGTAAGTCTGACTTTGGTGATAACTCCATTTCAAAACACATGGGCTGAATTTGATTTAGCAAATTAGAGCAAAGGAAGGTGCCCACTAAGTATGAAGAGCTTTCAGGCTAGAAATTGATTTTTTAAAATAATAAAAACATAATTCTTGTTTTCACACACACAAAAAAGTCCATTTGGAAAAGAAAATAGGCAAAAAGTAAACATTGAATACTATTTAAATATTAATGAAAACAAAGTAATTTTTTTTCTTCTGCTGTTCAATAGCATATTATAAAACCATATTAAAATTGAAAATGTTGGCCCTGGCCAGTTGGCTCAGTGGTGGAGCGTCGGCCTGGCGTGCAGGAGTCCTGGGTTCAATTCCCAGCCAGGGCACACAGGAGAAGCGCCCATCTGCTTCTCCACCCCTCCCCCTCTCCTTCCTCTCTGTCTCTCTCTTCCCTTCCCGCAGCCAAGGCTCCATTGGAGCAAAGTTTGCCCGGGTGCTGAGGATGGCTCCATGGCCTCTGCCTCAGGCACTAAAATGGCTCTGATTGAGGCAGAGCGACGCCCCAGATGGACAGAGCATCACCCCCTGGTGGGCATGCTGGGTGGATCCTGGTCAGGCGCATGCGGGAGTCTGACTGTCTCCCCATTTCCAGCTTCAGAAAAAAAGAAACAACAAAAAAATTGAAAATGTTATCCATTCACCATTTTTAAATGAATATTATGTTTAGATTAAACTGTGTCTTACATTTCATATTAACATGAATAATGACCATATGAACATGTATAAACTGCTAACCATGTACAGGTCACTGTTTTAAGCTCCTATATAGGTTTACATTAAAAAGATTCATTTCAGTTATCCAGTTTACTCTTGAAACAACTGAATCATGAATATGCTAAAAGATGTTTCTCAGGGTTATAGAATCTTCAGAACTTTGCATTAACCTGTCAGTTAAACCTTGGGCAGCCTGACTCTGCAACCTATATGCACAAGCCCACGAAGTTCCCTTCATATTCATATAGCACACGAACCGTTAGCCTGCACCTTAACGCTGATATTTCTATCTTGTTATGTCTGTACCTGTTGTAAGAAGTCAAGAAGACAATTCTACTGAAAAACTAAAATGTCGTCATCTTGAAAGTTTAAAACTTCCAAGTTTTTTTTTCTTTCTGGCTTATTTCATTTAGCATGATATTCTCAAGGGTTGTCTACTGTCCCAAATGGCAGTATGTCATCTTTTTCTTATTACTGAGTACTATTCCATTGTATATGTGTATCACATCTTCTTTATCCAATCCTCTACTGGATAAAAATCAGCACTTCTTTGGTTTCCATGTCTTGGCCACTGTGAAGACTGCTGCAACGAACCCTGTGATCTTCACGTACATGTGAGATGTAAGATTGAAAGCAATGTGTGGACAAACAAGAAAAACACACAAAGTCTCATAGTCACAGCATGGTGGCGACCAGAGGGAAGGGGAGTGGCAGGAGGGAATGGGGGAGATCAAATATGTGGTGACAGGAGGTGATCTGACCTTGGGTGGTGGGTACACAGTGCAGTATACAGATCACGTCATAGAACTGTATACTTGAAATCGATATAATCTGATTAAGCAATGTCACGCCAGTAAATTTAATTTGAAAATGATGAGTGTAGAACAGTATGTGCATGGTTGTATTTTATTTGCTAGTTATAAAATAGTCCCAGGATGCAAAGCACAGCATTGGAAAGACAGGTAATAATGTAATGACTGCCTGACCTGGCTGTGGCGCAGTGGATAGAGCGTCGGACTGGGATGCGGAGGACCCAGGTTTGAGACCCCGAGGTCGCCAGCTTGAGCAAAGGCTTATCTGGTTTGACCAAGGCGTTACTTGGTCTGCTGTAGCCCCCACGGTCAAGGCACATACGAGAAAGCAATCAATGAACAACTAAGGTGCCGCAACAAAGAATTGATGCTTCTCATCTCTCTCCCTTCCTATCTGTCCCTCTGTCTGACTCTGTCTGTCTCAAAAAAAAAATTGTAATAGTTAAGTATGGGGCCATGTGGGTACGGATGTATCAGGGAGATCATACTGTAAATTATTTGATAGTCTAACCACTGTGCTGTATACCTGAAACTAATACAAAATAATATTGAATGTCAACTGTAAATAAAAAAATATAAAATAAACAACAAAAAATCTTCAAAATTATTAAGTTATATTATTGTAGAATTTTTCTGATATTAGATAATTTTTTTATATAATTTTTTTTTTTCTCTGAAGTTGGAAACCGGGAGGCAGTCAGACAGACTCCTGCATGCACACGACCAGGATCCACCCGGCACACCCACCAAGGGCGATACTCTGCCCATCTGGGGCATTGCTCTGTTGCAACCAGAGCCATTCTAGCACCTGAGGCAGAGGCCACAGAGCCATCCTCAGCGCCTGGGCCAACTTTGCTCCAATGGAGCCTTGGCTGCGGGAGGGGAAGAGAGAGACAGAGAGGAAGGAGAGGGGGAGGGGTGGAGAAGCAGATGGGCGCTACTCCTGTGTGCCCTGGCCAGGAATCGAACCCGGGACTCATGCACACTAGGCCGACGCTCTACCACTGGGCCAAACGGCCAGGGCCTAATATTAGATAAATTTTAAATTTTAGGACTTTTGCTTTTCACAAGGTGGAAAAAAATTTTTGATGTTTGCATTTGTTTTTACAGTTGAAGAAACAATAATTCAATTATTGCCTGCAGTTACTTTTCACTTTTACGAGAAATATAAAAGTGTCTGAGGACCTGTAAAAACTAAAATAGATAAATTTGGGGTAAATAATCTGCAATACGTTTTGCAACTGTTAAATCAAAGACAACGAATTTAGTAAAGTTATTAGAAAATATATATTATTATGATTTAAGGGGACCTAATCTCTAATAATTGGAAAGTCACAGTGGGCATTTATATCGTGTTTTAATACGTAATGTGATGAAATCAATTTATATTTGAATTAACCTTGAAACTGTTAGCAGTAGCTTCTAAACTATTAATAACAGTCAGAAACACAACTTTCACTTATATTCATGAATTTCTTTTTTTAATTTTTTTATTTTTTATTTTTAGAGAGGAGAGAGAGAGAGACAGAGAGAGAGAAGGGGGGAGGAGCTGGAAGCATCAACTCCCATATGTGCCTTGACCAGGCAAGCCCAGGGTTTCGAACCGGCAACCTCAGTATTTCCAGGTCGACACTTTATCCACTGCGCCACCACAAGTCAGTATTCATGAATTTCTTAAAAATTGACTGTATTCGTTTACTAAGGCTGCCTTAAAATATCACAAAGAGGGTGACGAAACAACAGAAATGCATCCTCTCACAGTTTAGTAGGTTATCAATTTAAGAGAAAGGTGTCAGCAAGTTTGTCTTCTGAGGCCCCTCTCCTTGCCTTGATGACCGGCCACCTTCTCTGTGTGTCTTCACGTAAACTTCTCTTCTTCCTCCATGCATCCCTGAGTCTCTGTGTGTCCAAATTTTCTGTTCTTAAAATGACAGAAGTCCCATTGGATCAGGGAGCACTCTATTGTCCGTATTTTAACTCACTCACATTTTTAGAAGCCTCACTCCTCGGGCAGTCACGTTCTCAGGCAGGGGGCGTGAGGGCTTCAACATCGGGATCTGGGTGTGCAGGAAACACAGCCTAGCCCACGACACTGACTCTCCCTGTGATGAAGAGAGAACTGGTATAACATACGTAGTGTGTCTGAATAAAAACTGCAGAACTCTGAAAGGTGGAGATAATGAATGATGAAGTAATAATCATTTTTATATCATGTTTCTAGAGTCATTTTGTGAATGAATCTCCATCCTTTCAAGATCCTCTTTCAACTACATTAATTAATATTTAAACTGCCTCTGCTCAGATGTCTGTCACCTCGTTTGAAAGCAGTAGTTTATACCCCTCAGTTCTACCCAGAGATGGACTCTCTTTACCCGGTAAAGCCTTTAGATATAATTGATCCTGAATGTGTAGCCCGTTTGTAAGAGTGAATATGAAACTATTTACTTGACGTGTTTCTGGGTCTTAGATATTTTAGTACTTTTATCTCACCAAAAAAAAACCAACTCATTATTTTGTGATAAAAGTTCTTTGAAGGTAATTTGCTAATATATATTAAAACCTAATATCTAACATGTTTCTATGTCAGTCTAGCCACCACACACATTAATAGAGATTTAGTAGAAAGATTTTTTTAATTATTAATGTGTATTTTAAGTTAATATTTCTTAAAACTTGAAGAATGAATGATACTTATTTTTTCTTATTTTCCTGAAGCCTTTTTAATAAACATTAGAAAAAAAGATTTGTAATATATAGTTACCATTATAAAGAGTACATAATTTGAAATTGTATTTACAGGCATAAATATTTACTAGAATGACCTTCTATATAATATTTATTGCATCATAACTGATGGCCCACATAGTCAGTCACCTGCATTTCAATATATAATAATATATACTTCCCTGTATTTTCCATCAGAAAAATATCTCAACTCTTCTCCTATGATATTAATCATATTCTCAGCCACTTTGCATGTGTGTTTAATCTTGATCCACACACCTTAAGTTAAAAAAAAAGTTTCACATTCAATTCAATACATAGTTCATAAAAATGTTTGTTACCAGTGCGATCAAAGTGGATGATTAAGTATATCTATCGTGTATACAAAAATGAATTAAGTCGGTAGTCACAAAGAAACCATATTTTACACTTGGGAATATAAGCCAAACAGCTGGGTGGTTTCATTTTCCTGTAGTTTGCTAACGAAGAATTTATTTTTTCCTTGTTTTTTTTATAACTGAAAGGTAAAGAGAACAAGATATTTAAGTTACTATCTATTATTTTTGTTATTAAAAAAAAACTCCAAGGAAATGTAGATATTGAATACATCTCAACTAAAATGTCTGCTCCATTCTAGGTTTCCATTTGGAGTACGTTTTAGTTGTAGAAGAGACTTGGAAATGAGCATTAAGTCTAGGTGAGCTCACCTAAGGCTGTCCACTGAGAAAGTTTGTTTCTCATTCAGTAATATCATAGTGTAATACTGTAAACCATAAAACATTACATGGTATTGGCAAGTTTACTCATTCATACTCCAGAACTGTCCGATACACCACAGGACCAGATGACCCACTGCACGGAAGGGATACATTTTCAGTCAGAGGGATTCCTTCTCTCCTGACAGGAATCCCTCTGACTGAAAATGTATCTAAAAACTAGCAGCATGGTGCTGGAAAAACACCGTGAGGAATTCGTAAACTGTAGACGACAGAAACACAAAGACGGAGAGGGGAAGAGTTCATAGTAAACCTCACCTGAAAATATGCAAAAGACAGAATTGTTTTAAAAGTAGGAGTCAGCCTGACCCGTGGTGGTGCAACGGGTAAAGTGTCAACCTGGAATGCTGAGGTCGCCGGTTCGAGACCCTGGGATTGCCTGTTCGAGGCACATATGGGAGTTGATGCTTCCTGCTCCTCCCCTCTCTCTCTCTAAAATGAATAAATAAAGTCTTAAAAATAAAAAATAAAAATAAAATAAAAGTGGGAGCCAGCTGCTTTCTCAGCCAAGAAGGAAGGGATGTACATGAATATAAAGCCAGAGGGAACCCTGAGTTAGCCCTGTGGTCAGCTGGACCTTGTATTCTGGGCTCATCATGGGATTTGGTTAGGTAGCAGGCAACAGCAGTGGTTACCTATGGGCTTGTTAACCTAAAGATAAGAAGGCAAATTAGGATGCGACAAGCTCTTATTTGAGATTAAAAAAAAAAAAAAAAAAAAAAAAAAAAAAAAAAAAAAAGGGCCTGACCTGTGGTGGCGCAGTGGATAAAGCGTCGACCTGGAAATGCTGAGGTCACCGGTTCGAAACGCTGGGCTTGCCTGGTCAAGGCACATATGGGAGTTGATGCTTCCAGCTCCTCCCCACCTTCTCTCTCTGTCTCTCTTTGTCAATTTCTCTCTCCTCTCTAAAAAATGAATAAATAAAGTAAAATTTAAAAAAAAAAAAAAAAAAAGAATTGCAATTCTGGGAAACGCTGATTCAGGCAAAAACCCAAATAGTGTTCCGATTATGAGGTGAAGTCAAGTTTTTTTTTTTTTTTAATGAGAAAGGGACAGGAAATAATTACCCGAATAGATGGAAAGAATTTCTATTGGTGCTTGTCAGCTAAGAAAAGCCTTTCTACAGGTGCGAATAAACTAAGTTATTTTTTAGCAATGTATGGTGCGTTGCTAATGCTAAAGAATGTCCCTAACCTTCAGCCCTCCTTAGTCAGGCTTCTCTCTCTCTAATTAGCTTCACGGACAGTTGTTTGGAATGCACCGTGGCGATGGCCCTGTCCAAGGTTCCCTTGCTGGACTCAGACATCCCCAAGGTCGGGGGATTCAGACGTGCAAGCCGGTTTCTCTGGGATGGTGGGCGCTGCTTCCATTTTGGAAAGGCCCTGAGACCGGAAAAGACGGGTTCTCCTAGGAAACAACAAGAAAAATCTGGATGACCCAACATAAGCCGACCAGGGGGCTGATGTCGCGGGACCCTCAGTACCTGTGCCGTTCTCCAAACGCCATCACTGGTGGCGAACTCCAAGCCCCTGTCATCAAAACCACCCCACCCCGAAAGTCAAAATAGACCTCATCATCAGAAAGGGGTTAACAGCCTTGCAGCAGAAGGACCGCCCCGGAGGGTGTTAGCACAGGTTTAAGGCATAAATGCCTCGTAAGAAATACCGGGAACAGACCACTAAGCCCTGGTTAGTGGCATTGCTGATTTCTGCGGCTTAAATCTTTCCACCTGGACCTGTTCTGAGCTAGCAGCGTGAAGTCAGGGACTGGAGCACCGGGTAGTGGTGGCGGGTCGTACTGTGGGCACCCTGGGCCAGTCTGAGCTGGCTCGTCTGTCTGTCCAGCACACACGGGACAGATGCACAGTGGGACGTTCGTCCTCACTCCTGTCACAGGCATCACAGGAGACGGGGAAGCTCTGTGGGAACATAGCAGACACGGGTCCCTGTTTTTATGGCCCTAACAGGCAGAAAACGAATAGCTAAGAACAGATAATGCTGGACTTTGGCAGTGCTATATAAATCCCCGAAGTGAAACGACTAGGGTTCTTATGGGATTCATTGGGAGCAATGAGTGACGACCTCACGTTTATTCAGACGCCTGGGTGGCACGAGGGACATGTCAGGGAGTTTCTGGGCCGAGTGTTTCCTGCTGAGGGAACAGCTGGGGGCAGGGACCCGTCTGGTGTGACGGGGACAGAAAGGAGACGTGGTGGTGGGGGGGGGGGGAGGCAGAGAGCAGGGAGAACGTCAGGGAAGAACCAGGAACGTGACCAAGGCAGGTGGCTGGCACGCAGCCTTGTGGAGAAGGCGGAGGAGGGTTGGTGTTTTTTCTCTACGTGCAAAGTGAAAACCGTTGAGGCTTTTTAAGCCGGGGAGGGACCCGAAACCCTGGATATTTTCAGAGTAGGAGAAGAGGCAAGCGAGGAGACCAGGAAAGCGTCTGGTGCGGGGCCTGCTGACGCGCCCCGATCTCTGCCACGCCTATTTCAGGGAAAAGACTGGGAAAGGCAAAAAGAAAACCCTGTCAATTCAACACACAGCCCCACTTTAAAAAGAAAAAATGGGCAGAAGACTTGAACAAGCACATGATAAGATACTCGACCTCGTTAGCTCAATCACGACGCACCTGTCCTGACGAAACTGGCTTCCTTTATCAAATGCTGACCAGGATGTGGAAGAAGTGAAACTGTCACTCGCGGCCACGCCACGTCCAGCGAGGCATTCAGCGGAGAGACAAGCGGACCCGTCCACACAAACACTCCTTCAGGAGTGCTCGTGACAGCTTTCATGGTAATAGCCACAGTGCACAGCGCTAGAAATAGTCAAATGTTCCTCAAGGGCGCGTGGGCCGACAATGATAGTGGACCCGAATAACCGCACAGTGGTAGGCGACACGTGGTGCAGCACAAAGGAATCAGGTTAAGGGAAAGAAACCGGAAAAAAAAAATAAGCAGAGAAGTTTTTTTTTTTAATTTTATTTATTAATTTTTAGAGAGGAGAGAGAGGGGGGGAGAGAGAGAAAGGGGGAGGAGCTGGAAGCATCAACTCCCATATGTGCCTTGACCAGGCAAGCCCGGGGTTTCGAACCAGCGACCTCAGCATTTCCAGGTAGATGCTTTATCCACTGCGCCACCACAGGTCAGGCTAAGCAGAGAAGTTTTAATGAAAGCAAATACGTTAGGCCAGTGGCCCCCAACCCTCCGGGCCACGGACCGGTATCGATCCGTGGGCCATTTGGTACCGGTCCGCAGAGAAAGAAAATAACATGAAACGTTGTCAGAATAACAAATTTAAATACAGCCTGAATAATGAGAACATGCTCGTTTCTCCTTTAACTTAGCCCAATAAATACCATAAATTCGACAATTATATTTAAAAATACCACAGTTTTTATGCCAGTCGCATATTTATTTTGTGCATTTATCCATCCCACCCTAAAGGCTGGTCCGTGAAAATATTTTCTGACATTAAACCTGTCCGTGGCCCAAAAATGGTTGGGGACCACTGCGTTAGACGACTGTATACCTAAAAAACTTAGAAAATTCCAGCTGCCAAGTCCGTGAAGCAGAGCTCTGTGTGCTTAGCGATGGAGAGAGGGCAGAGGTAGTTGTCAAGGGGCATGAGACAACTTTGGGAGGTGATCGGGTGCTCATTATCTTAATCATGGTGATGACTTCACGGTTTGTATACACATGTCCCAACTGATCAAATTATGCACCGTAAAAATGTGCAGTTCCTCCGAGTCCACATGTGCCTCAAGAGTCTAGCTTACAGGGGGGAAAAAGAGTGTATATCCAAGCAAGAAATTATGATGATTTGGTCTGACATGGTTACGGAGTTGGGCGGTTGCAGATTTAAACAGTATTTGGAAGTTGGAGCAGACGGGAGCTTTAGCCAGCTTAATGGAGGGGAGGTAAGGCAGAGAGCGATGCTCACTGGTTGCAAAGCTCATGTACTTGGAGAGTGGCTGTTTACTTTGTAAACTTTTACCTGCTTCATGACCCTTCAGATCTACCGGGAGAAAAGTCTTTTCCACTCGAATTCCTTTAAATTTACTGGGAGAAAGGTCTTTTCCACTCGAATTCCTTTAAATTTACTGGGAGAAAGGTCTTTTCCACTCAAATTCCAAAATGCTTCCAATCCTCTTCACTGCATGTGTCTTTGCTAATGTAAGGATGGCTTGTAAAGCATGCTGAAAACAATCATTTTTTTTTCAATCAGATCTTTTTTCTTACCTGTGCATCAGAGCTGGAGACGTGGAATGCTGATGAACTATCTGAAACATTGGTGGCTTATTTGGCTATAAACAGAAGTGCCACCGTATTTCCACTTACAAGGAATGTTAGGAGCAAGAAAGAAAGGGGGAAATCATTATCTTTTAAAATATATATAAATTAAGGCAGAAATACAGCCAACGTGTTCATAGCCTTGTGAGAGACTCAACATTTATCTCAATATTGTATACTACTTGTTGAATACATGAACCATTTACTTTTTATAGTGTCTGTTAGCATTAAAAGCATTTTGCAAATAAGATGCTTAAATTTTGGAAAAACTAAACACTGTCTACGGGCGATCAGACAGCTGGCATTTGCTGATGTTATTGAACTTGAGGACTGTCATTCTTTCTATATCAAACTATCATTTTTCTCTAATATATTTACTGTGATTTTAGAATGTCATTTAAACTTTTACCTTGGAAGACTTTAATTTCAAGTTTCTGTTTCTCTAACTCCAGCAATACCTTTAATTTTCTCAGCATTAAAAACTTATCAGAGATTGAGCTGTCAGATTTGAGTTAGATTACTTTTTTTTTTTAGCCCAACAAACAGAAAACTACAGAAGTCCTATTCCCCGTGCCCCATCTGACTGGAAGAACAGACACTGATGAACAATGTAGCACTTTCCTCCCTGTGTGTATCCACGACAAAACGTGTGGAAATGGGAATGTCACCTGTTTGGCCCATTCAGAAACTATACATTTCATCCTTGTGCTTTTGAACTCTCCTAGGTGAGGACTCTTAATGCCAGTAAAAGCAAGGATAAGGTCATTTATGCTCTGGTAAAAACATAAATAATTACATCTCTTTGGCATGACAAAAAGGATATATAGGTCACATACATTCATCACCATCTGAGGCAGATCAGGCAGCGTGCCCCTTCTGGTAACCATAACAACTGAATCACGTGGCCTCCAACTCCATCGTAGAAGGAGAAAGAGAGTGCTGTTGATTCTAATGGGACCCTTTTAAGAACCTTATCTGGAAACAGCTAATGATACTTCCGACCCAGTTACACTAACCAAACCTCTGTCACGTGGCCTCAGTCAGACTGTAAAAGAGAGCAATGACATCATCACCCGGCAGCGGTTCTACCGTTCTACCGTGAAAACCAAGAAAACACTAGCTCTGCATTGTGGAAAACATGGATTCCATTGAGTCAGGAGCCAGCGTGCCTCTAATAGACTGCTTATAGCAGGGGTCCTTAAACTTTTTACACAGGGGGCCAGTTCACTGTCCCTCAGACCGTTGGAGGGCCGGACTATAAAAAAACTATGAACAAATTCCTATGCACACTGCACATATCTTATTTTAAAGTAAAAAAAAAAACAAAACAGGAACAAATACAATATTTAAAATAAAGAACAAGTAAATTTAAATCAACAAACTGACCAATATTTCAGTGGGAACTATGCTCCTCTCACTGACCACCAATGAAAGAGGTACCCTTCCAGAAGTGTGGCAGGGGCCAGATAAATGGCCTCAGGGGGCCGCATGTGGCCCGCGGGCTGTAGTTTGGGGACCCCTGGCTTATAGCAAAATGAATGGACCAAAAAAAAAAATAAATTGCAATATTGACTGGACGGATTAACTCTGATTATTGTGTGGAATAATGTTATTCCTTTCTAATGGTTATCAGAAACATGTTTGGACTTTAGAATGGTTGTTGGGATCCGTGTAAATGTTGAGAGAAGACCAAAAAAATGCTGACAGGCAAGACCACTGAGGTATCAGTGGGATATGGAATCCGTGTTTGGACTACGGAGTCAGGTGAAAATTCTGGAAAGCCTATTCTAGCGCAGGCAAAGGGAGCCCAGAGTAGACCGTGGAGAAAGAAGGTCACAGGGAGACTACAATTCCAGGGCCATTTGCAAAAATGACTCTAACATCTAAACAAGCATTTATTCTAACATCATACTGTCCTCTCTCTCTCTCTCTATATATATATATATATATATATGTATATAAATATATGTATATATATATTTAAACTAATTTTCCCCCTGATTCTTCTAAAATTTTCTATACTATTTTATATAAGGTAAAATTTGGAGATTTATTCTTACATATTATGCTAGGTCACGGGTCGATATCTGAGGAGGTAGCATAGGGATGGACATCACTTACATGAATTAGATGATGCGGTTTCAACCTTTTCAGCGGGTGAGTGCATTCTTGGGTCTTTTTTAGGAAAGAGTTGCATCGACTTGCATCGGCTTATATTTCTGTTTGAAAATTTAAGAATGAAAAAAAGGGTGTCTAACGACATAGAGGAGACAATTGTGTGTTTTTATCAAATTTGGTGGTCAGCCAGAATTTTTGAACAATCCTCCACCCTGTATTTAAGCTATTTATATGATTCATTCCCAGTGCCCAGAGCAGAAGCTCGAAACGTATTTTTTTCTCAGCTTTCTTGAACATAACTCACATCCAGGCGCTTCGCCTGGGCTCTACCAATGAGGTGCCACCGCTTCAGTCCTTGATTTGGGAAAGTTGCAATGAGGACATAGGGGTCTCGCCGGAAGGACTGAAAGGAACCGGATGTGTCACACTTCCAGGGGCCTGTGCTGGAGATTTTTGACATCGGAAGCACCGTATCACCGGTGTGCCCCAGGGTGGCGGCAGCGTGGACGTTCGTGCAGTACTCAAAGCAGTGTGATGGGCTCTCTCTCCTCGCTGGAAGGAACATCTCCAGACCTTATTCTCCGGTCCTTCTGAGTGTCTCTTCATTGTGCAATGTCCTTTAATAGTTTATTTTTTTTTCTTCTTCCACTAGAAAAGTAATTTCGTTGCCTGAATTTAAGAATCCTGGCTGGCACAAGGTTGCTGAAGTCACCCCACCCTGGCTGGAGTAATGAGTACATCCTCTCACCCCAAAATACGTTGTGCTCCTATGACGTTACCCCCTAACCTCTTCCTGCCTCAGAATACAATTTCACATTTTTCTTAGGGCGGGGTCTTATTTCCTCCTGCTTCTTCCCATTCAGTTCTAATCGAAATCTGGTTTTCTGAGCACTAAACACTACTTGGCTTTTATTTACTTGGGAATTTCAGGGCTGATATTTATTCTATAGTTGCTTTTCCATCTGTAGAAATGGAAAAGAAAAAAAAAATAATGTAATAAACAAAATGGAGAAAAAACACACAATATGGAGATAGATGAGCTAATTACCAATTAATTAATTACCAATAGTTATAATCTATCCTCATTGAAACACTGAGACAGGCGTGATTGGCAAATTGAATGTAAATTCATCCTATTTAGTGGCTTAATAAAGTAGGCAGGCCCAGACTTACAATGGGACTGACTATGCATTTAAACTATTTTATTTTCCATTAGCGTCTTCCAGAAATATTTGGAGAAGAGTAAGAGTTCCATTTTTTTTTTCTCCCCAAATATGGAAGTAAACCTTGTTTTTCTAGAATTTAGTAGGTGACCACTCATTTGCTGGTGGAATTTGGAGAGTGTTTTCCAAAAAATGACCAAATAATCAGGAAAGAATGATTCAAAATAAAGACTGTTTTCCCAAAACCTATTCATCAGTACCTGAATAACACTTATTGTGAATACATTTTTCCAGTCATTATCAAAGATAGTTTTAATTCTAATAAATGCTATGTGTGTCTGTCTGTATACCTGTCGGTATTTCGGAAGAGAGATAGGGGAGAGGAAAAGTCTAAATTGAAGGCGTACCCTGTTCGTGTGGAAGGGGTTTAATCAAAGCTACGGCGACCTTCTAGTGAAGGGGTGGGGAGTATTCTGGAGTTCTGAAGCAGGCTAAGCTTAGCCCCCACCCAAACAGGTTACTGTGATAGCCTCTCATATTTATTTGTTAGATAGAGACGCTGATACTCTCCGGCAAGTCATTGTGTAAAATAACAAATCACAAAACTGTTTCCCTTAAAACATGTGAACAATGAACTTGAAATTGTTAAAATAGCAATAAAATAAGTTTTTGGGTTGCTCTCCATATTGGTTTTTTTTTTTTTACCAATAGTGATTTGAGAAAAATAATTAGATGCCAAGATCTGTGCTTATTCCCAGAAATAAAGAAATCTCAATAATCCAGTGAGCTATGGTAATTAGTAAGGTGTCACAATTCATTTGCTTAAACTGCTACAGGGGCACCCACTCTGCAGAGTAAGTAATGGCGGCCATAAAGACATGTAAAGAATGGACACTGTAGTTCCTCATGCTACCCTTCTAGTCACCCTGAAGGCTTGATGGAATGATGACTTTTCCTGTGTGTCAACTGAGAACGTTTAAACAATAATGGCCCGGCATTCACATTTTTAATTTAAAAGGTTTTAGAGCTCTCTCTCTCTCTCTTTTTTTATTTTTTATTTTTTTGATATTTAACATGAACGATTCCAAGATGGTCTCACACATGCTCCTGCTATGTAGTACTTTATATTCTTGCCAAGAGCAAAAAGGGCTTGTTCACTAAGTACTTCTTGAATTAATGGATTATGAATTTTCATGAATATGAGAGTTAATTTCAAATAAAACTTAATTTATCCCCGAAAGCTCATTTTACGTTAAAGATAAGGATTGGTATAGAATCTTATGAAGGTTTGCTGAATGTTTAATAAAAATCTCAGGTTATTTTACTGTTTTTAATTTAAATGTATTAAATACGTATTAGATAAAAAAAAAAATTTTCTAGGTATTTCAGATTAGCCTTTGCCGAATTTAGTTGTTTTTAAAAAAAGATGACTTACATATATTCAAACAAAATCAATAAAATTTAGCTAAGCAAATAAGGCAGGCACTCATAGTTACTAACAGATTTTAAAAAATCTTCCATTGATTTTAGAGAGAGAAGAAACACGAGAGAGAGAGAAACAGCAATTTGTTGTTCCACTCATTTATCTATTCGTTGGTTGACTTTTTCATGTGCCATGACCAGGAATCAAACCTTCAAACTTGGCATATCAGAATGATGTTTTAACCAATTGAGCAACATATCCGAGTAACTCACTAACAATTATTAAACTTCAAGTTATTCCAAGTAATGTCATAAAAATATATATAACAAACTATATCATTCTGAAGTAATTGCCTATTTTAATTAAATGTGATGTATTATATGCTTTTAAAGGACTACTATGTTATAATTCTTAAAAAAAAACACATCATATACTCATACATACAAATCTATAGTTGCAGGAAGTTTATCATTTGAAAACATATGCTTTTTTTTTTTAGGACTTATTAGGTTAACAAAATTGTAGGTTGTTTTTGAAATATTTGGGAATATTGACCACCAGGAAAGTGTTCGCAGATATGTTTCTTTGTAGCCTTGATATTAGCAACATTAACATATTCGTACTGTTACTTAGTTTATTCTAATCAAAAAGTGAATAAAAATGCCATACACCTTCTATAATATTATATAGTGTTAAAATTTTTTGTTTGAATCATCAAATATAGTATCTACAATGCATGTGAAAAGCAGTTTGTTATGTGTACCCATATTTCTATTTTTCCACTCTTCCTTCTTCCTTCCTCATGCTCATTTTTTTTTTCTGTTGGAAGAATTATGTTTCCCCAGGTTTTAAGAGTAGGTTTGATAGTGTCAAATTCTTTTCGTCCCCTTAGTTTTTAGAAAAAAAGTCTTTGTTTTTCCTTTCATTCTGGGATTTACCTTTATTGGATCTGAAATGCACAAGCTGACAATTCTTCTAGAACTTGAGAAACATTGGGCCCCTCTTCTCATCTGCTTGAGAACATCCAAGCTTGTCTAGAGGTATCACTTTCTGCCTGATTTCAAAGTTTTTCTCTCTTTATTTCCCCAAAGTTCAGTTAAGATGTTTCTTATTGTGTATTTCTTTGAACTTACCTTCGCTTGGTGAGCTCGCCACTTCTTGAATCCGTAGGTTTGTGTTTTTGAGCAAGTTTGGGAAGTTTTCAGCCAGTATTTCTTCGAACACTGTGTCTGTCCCGGTCTCTTTTCCTTCCGTCTGGGGCTCAGATGATGCGCATATGGAATCTTGCTATTGTCTCACAGGTCATTGCAGGGGTGATCAGCTAAGAAGAAGCCATATTGGAGTAGAATGGTTGGTTTCCTTATAAGAGAAGGAAATTTGGACATAGACACATATACACGAGCAGAAGGCCATGGGAAGTGGAAACAGAGATTAGGGTGATGTTTGTCTAGGCTTAGGAACACAAAATATTCCCAGCAAGCTATTAAGACCTAGGAGAGAGGCATAGGACAGATTTTCTCTCACAGCCAAAGAAAGGACCTTGAGTTCAGACTTCTGAGTATCAGAGATGTGAGATGGGAAACACCTATTAATTAAGGTATCCAGGTCATGGTCCTTTGTTAGCATAGCCCTAAAAAGCCAATGCGAAGAGCAGCACATCATAACACAATGATCTTCTTGTTCATAAATCTGTCCTGGTCACCCCATTCACTCAGGTTTTTCTTTAATCAGTCCTTGAAACACTTGGTATTTTTCATTATAGAGGGAATTTTCACATCTTTCATTACGTTTTCTGTTGTTGTATTTGTTTGCTGATGCTTTGTAAAAAGCAGTTTAAAAATTTTTGTTTTCTAAATGTCTGTTGCTAGAATATGAAAGTTCACTTAATTTTTATATAGTGATGCTATGCCCTGCCTGACTAAAGTCACTTTTTAATTTCAGTAGTTTCCTTTCCAGAATCGATGCCTTTATTTTATTGTCTTGCATTGTTGCCCTGTCTAGGACTTCAAGTATAATGTTAACTCAAAGAGGAGAGAATGGCCATCCATTTCTTGTTTCTCATCTTGCAGTAAGCATTTAATATATAACTGTTGAGTATTAGGTTTGATGTAAGGTTTCCTTAAGTGCCTTTTATCAGGTTGGGGCATTTCTATCACATTCTTAGTTTGTGCAAAGTTTTTCCTATGAGTGGGTGTTGAATTTTGTCAATATGTATGTATCTTTTACTGTTTAGTGAAATGATCATTTGATATTCTCCTTAACCGACTTGCTAACTTAATTTATTTAGGTATATAGAGCATGAATTTTCTTGAATTATTAATACTTTTCCACTCCGGCTCAACTATTTTGACTCTGTTTCCTTTTTCAGCCTATCAAAAACCATGCATTTAAAAATAGAAACACTTCTAAGGAGCTGTCCCAGTCTTCAAAAATATAGGGCATGCATTCTTCATGTGACAAAGAGGACCAGATTATAGCTAGTCATACATCTTTATACTGAGTCAGGCTTCAGGGAGTTTAATAATTGCAATCACAGTAGTGTGAAATCTGTAATGTAGAACAATCTACTTTTTGGTGATATGACAGGATATTTAGTGATATGATTCAAGGTAGTTAGCAAGATTAACTTTTGATTGTGTCGCTTTATTAATAAATCCATTACAGACCTATCTATAATTTTTGACCTGTGCCTTTATTGTGTTAACTATATAATATGCTCATTGGAAAAACAACATTTAGCATTACATTTCTTAGGAGGGACTAACTCAATTATCTTAAAATTTATCCACATGGTAGTATAAAATTAGGGTGGCTTAGTCTCAAGGGAAGTCATCTAGATCATGTTTTCTGCCTCTACAACGTTAAAACTTAAACCCACCTATTCAGAGAGTCTGCAAACCTCTCTAGTCATACACTTTCCCAACTGTTCGCCAGTGTGAAGATGGTGTGGCGTATCTTCTTTAGTTTGTTACTTTTCTGGAAAAGCGTAGGCATTATTCGTTCCTATATGTCTCAGGAACATTCATAGAAGCTCTTTTGTAGAGGACTCATTTTCTAGTGTTCGTCCTCAGTTCCACTAAAGAACAACAGTGACTTTCTGCACTGCATTTTCTCTCTGGTCAGCGCAGAAAGGGGACAGCTGGTATGTGGTGTCAGATGGATGTCTAAGGAATACATGAATCCAACAGTCAGGGCGGGACATGCCGTCCCATGCCACCCAGATTTCTGTCAGGGGTCTGGAGCTAATGCTCCCAGCGGCCACTGGCCACTGTCCTCTGGAGGAGTGTCACCTGGCCTTGGTTATGTCCCCATCTCAGGGGCAGGACCGTACAGGAATACAAAGTCACAGCTCGCTAGCCTTGATTTCAAGGGGACCGTTCTGAGGGATCATCCAGCCCCAGGGTTTGGGAAGTTCTCCCCAGGCTTCTGTTCTGACCGCATCCTGGTTCCCCTTTTCTCTCTGCCCTGTCCTGCTTTTCTCTGCGATGAGCTTGCTCCTGAGAGCATTCTCCAGAGAACCTTCTGCGGCATAGCTCCCAACCTGGGATCTGTTTCTCATGAAAATCGACCCAAGTTATGAGTCACCATGATGGATGTTTCAAAAGCACTCTACCTCTGGGAAAAAAAAAAATTTTTTTTTAATTTTTAGAGTAGACTCTTATCCTCTATTTACTGGTTACATCTCTTGTACCCTAATAATTTTAGTAAGAGTTCAAATATAATCTCTTTTTAGAAGCTCTCACTTGATCTCCCTCACCCCTGATGAGGAATTTGTTCCTTCATGACCAGAGCTGTCTGTTTATGGATGTTTTTCCAGCGTGGATTATACTTTAAGGTTTTTAGAGAAACACTGTAATGATCAGAATTCCAGAGGGGTTTAGACCGGCAGAACTGCACACGACCCAGTAGAGAAGGGAGTGCAGGGTAGCAGGATACAACACATAAGAAAAGAAATGATCAAAGACGCACTGTCCAGGGTGTTCCCTGTGGCCGGTGGATGACCAGAAAGGAGTGGACCGTAGACGGCAGGGAACGTCAGGGTTGATGGTCCTGTTGTGGTTGAGGATGCACCCGGGGCAACTGCGGCTCTGCACTGTACACGAGAGCTGAGCGTGAGGTTTCCACCTCCAAACACTGCTGACTGTGGCTGCACTAGGTACGGAACACAGTCAGAGAGGCCGCCTGTCACTCCCGGTTGATGCGGACAGCGTTTACACGTAAGCAGGGGAGTGAGTCAGGGGAGCACGGGGTGGCACGCTTGGCTTCCAGGAGAAGCCAGACTCAGACGTCTGGGCCTTCTTCACTGGAGGCCTTGTGGCTTCTGGGCAGACTGGAAGTATCCGCATCTGTCTCAGCCTCGCATTGGTGGCCCTCGAGCCGTGTGATCGGGACTCAGGGTGTCACCTGACGAAAGGCTTCCCCATAGCTGTGCCTTCCCCCTGCCTCCACAAGCAGGGCGCAGGTGTTGTAAGGGTTCACCCCAACTCCAGTTCTGCATAGCACACCAGTTTGTCGCTCGTCCCTCCTCTTTCTCTGAAGACCATTCTACCAGAAGGAAGAGTAGGTCTCCCTTTGGGTTACATTCTCTTAAGACTGAAAACAGTGTGAACGGTTATTCCAGTTACTGAACTGCTATGCCTTATTAAGAACACAATATTTATCCTCAATACACATCAAAATTGATCAGAAGAGGTAGTCTTAACTGGCAGACGAGTATTTTGTACAGAAAGATGTTTTTATGTGTTGCAATCAATCAGGACTTTGCAAATGGGTACGTCCTGTATTAATAAAAATTCGTGCTCGCACCAAGAGTAAAGATCTTGACTCACATACTTGACTCTTCTAGTTCGAAATGCCTGTTGGTGAGCGTAACGGGAATTTTTATTGGAAGTAAATAGAACTTCCTACAGTGAACAGGCACTGAAGTCACTTGGGAATATAAAACAGCACAAATGAGAAATAGCCACAGTCACTCTCTATCTGCAAGGCGGGCTTTACAAGGACGATTGTGAGGTAAACAAGTGCAGGGCTGTGAATGCAGAATGTCGTGCAAGGGGCTGATAACACGGAGCGACCGGGAATATTGCTCTCCTGCGTTTCATAAATGTTTTGCAGCCAAACATCTCGTGAAAGGCAATAAGATTCGTAAAGAACAACACAGCAGAAACACTCGATTTCAGGAAGCACTAGGTACAAAAGTGACAGAGGCAGACTTAGCAATATCTGAACAATCTCTGAGAATAGTCGAGTTAAGTGGTGCTCTATGAAAACCCATCCCTCATTCTGGGTATTTTGCTAGAAGGGCTCAGAGCTGACAAGACACCTCCCCACGGCCTCTGAGCGAGACACCAGCTCCTTATCACAACTTAACAGGAAGTGAGATGGAAGCTTGTCAGAAGGAAGACGCAGCGCTTCTCAGTGGAAAGTCCACTAAGACCAGGCTGCATGGAATTACGTGATCAATGTAAAACGGGCCGGACTGTCAGCATTACTTCCCAGCAAAGACGTCGCTGAATGACACAGATTGGACGTGTTGCGGGGATAGCTGATAAGGGACTAGACTTCAGCCAACGCTAATCAAATCCCAGACTGTAATCACCCCGGGGGAGTCCACACCCTTCAAGTCAAGGCTAGAAACTACAACCAATTCCACCGGAGTCATTACGCCCACGCCCACACGGGTGAGCTTGTCTGCCTTCCATTATTGCGAGAGTCAATGAAAGACTCAACTGACTGCAAGCGTGGTTGAAAAATGCTCCCCTTCTCCCCCTCAGCATCCCCTCACCAACACTCAAAGGGGGTGAAAAGCTAGGCCAACAGTCATCACATATCAGAACCCGTTCAAAGTACCAGGGCACTGGTGTCTGGCACTTAATATTTGGGGACTTAAGTAATCTGAGTTATCCTTCTTTTCTTCTTCTTCTTCTTTTCCAAATGAGAGGAAGGGGGCAGCAGCCTAGAGTGCATGAGGTCACCCCTCAGAATCGAGTCACACTTGACCTTCAGGTGGAGAGCCAGGCTGTTGCTGCCGCGGTTGAAGTCGCTGCGAAGCCGCTTCTCTGTTTTGTGTCGGGAGGACAGAGCTGCCACCACCACCGGGGAGTGCCACACCTCGGGCCCGCGCAGGGCTGGGGGCTCCTGGGCACCCACCGGAGTGGTGTGACAGACGGGGCTGATGACCTCACTGTCAGGGCGCTGGTACAGCCTCCTGTGGGGCATGTGGGATCGACTCAGTCAAGTCATCCAAGGTGTAGGCGAGACTGAGCACTCCTTCTGCAGATCCTTTGAGCTAAAGACGCAACGGAGATTTGATGGAGTCTTATTGGGGGCATTTCTCGGTTATGAGCTGGCCCAGGGTGCCGGAGGGAGGTGTGGCGGACCTCCAGGACTAGGATGACAGCGGAGGGAGGCAGGAGGCTACCGCGTGCGACCTGATCAGGGTCGTGAAGGAGCTGGTGTGTATGCAGGAGCCCAGGGCAGGGCTCCCCTTTCCCAGAACCTCTCAGAAGGCTTTGCCATGCTGCCCCCCCTCCCTTACCTCTGTCTTCAGAATAGAAACCTATTCTTCAGCCAGAGGCTCCAGAAGACACCGTCAGCTGGGTGGAAAGGGGGATTTCTAAGAACTAAATCCAGTTCGCTGGAGATCTGGGAAACAAGCTGAAGGTGAAATGTTTTTCTCCTTGAATTTTTACCAGCCCCACTTGATTCCAACCGTCATCTCGGGCCATCAAGCTTTAAGGGATGTTGTTGGTGGAACTGCCACCAAGGAGGGATTTCACAGCTCTTTGAATGAAAGGAAGGTGTGTGTGTGCTGTGTGTGTGTGTGTGTGTGTGTGTGGCGTGTGTGGTGTGTGTGGTGTGTGTGGTGTGTGTGTGTGGTATGTGTGTGTGTGTGGTGTGTGTGTGTGGTGTGTGTGTGTTGTATGTGTGTGGGGTGTGTGTGTGTGTGGTGTGTGGTGTGTGTGGTGTGTGTGGTGTGTGTGTGGTGTGTGTGTGGTGTGTGTGTGTGGTGTGTGTGTGGTGTGGTGTGTGTGTGTGGTGTGTGTGTGTGTGGTGTGTGTGGTGTATATGGTGTGTGTGTGTGGTGTGTGTGGTGTGTGTGTGGTGTGTGTGTGTGTGGTGTGTGGTGTGTGTGGTGTGTGTGTGTGTTGATGTGTGTGTGTGTGTGTGTCACACCCATGCATTGGCCTCTGCTACCTTCTTAGTTAGGTGGGTGTCTGGGGAGACTGTGGGCAGAGGGAAGGGGAGTGAGAAACGCTCATCGTCTTTGAAGCGACAGCTTGCTTTCACTTTCTTCTGTTGCCTCCGAGAGCTTCTGGTCTGCAGGCCTAAGGACCTGGCCAGCAGCTCCCTGATTATAAACCCTGCAGTTGGTGGATGGGCCCCAGCCCACAGCCCTTCTACCTCTAAGGAGCTGCCTTCAGAGGGAAGCAGGGGGTGAACATGAATGGGTGGCTAGTTTCTGAGTTTTGCCAAATAAAGTAAAACCCCAAATAAAAGAAGAAGAAAACAAAAAAAAAGAGAAGTGGAAAAGAACTTTCCTTTCACTTGTGCAGGTTAGTTTCCTGTTGACTATAAAGGGCACAACATTCAGACATGTTCTATGGTGCTGCCCTTGATCTCCGTACCCACCATGACTGCCTTGTAGGGTATATCCCAGGATCCGGAATAACTCTGACCATTGTGACTCGAGACCTAGTCTGGGGTAGTTGATAAAGACAATGGCAGAAGCAGTAGGTATAAAACAATCTACCTCTCTAACTTCAGATAAGAGCACCTGGACCCCATGCTAAGCACCAGGGCTGTTCCACTTGTGACTGAAATAAATGCAGAACAGTACTTGGCTTTGATGACAAAGTACTTATTAGCTTTAATTAAATCCCTTACAAAGAAACAAATATCCATTAAAGTGATTGCAGATTACATACATGTCTGAAGGTCCTCTTACAACACAAAATACAATTGCGTGTCTCTTTCCTTTGCAAATAATCAACCTATTGCTGTGCCCTGCTTAGGATATCTCTTCTTTACTGCTGAAAAGCCAACTTATTCCTAGTCTGTTTTTCTTCTAATAACATTGACCGCCATTTTTAAGGTTTTAGATAATCAGAAAGTAACTTATTATTTTAAAATTGGGGGATACTAAAAAGTCCATACTTAGGTTTACTTTTTCTAGTTACAGACACAAAAGAATAGTTATTTAACATGTCCTAATATGAACTGGTTATAAAAGTTTTACGATAACTGCATTTTCACGCTAATAATTCCCATCATTATTAACTTACCGAACCGACCTACTGATCATATCACACTTAGAAAAAACCATCAAATTTTAAAAATATTAAAAAAAATTATTATTTGGAAACTCTATCGATTCGCCTGACCTTACTATGCCATAAACGGCTTATTTAATACCGTACTCATTCCCAGCAAAACTTTTTAATAGAAGTTTATAAAGAAAGTTACCCAGGTGTGAAATTGGAAGCAAAGCTGGTGCAGCTCAGCGGAATTTTATTTTATTTTTTTTACTCTTTTGCCAACAGTAATCTACACTTGATTTTACAGTGCCTCCAACTAAAAAGGATTATCTAGTCAGAATACATCAGGACATAACAAATGGGCTTCATTTCTTCCACGTTCTCTTAGCTGACAGCCCAAATGAATGTTTGCCTCCGTGCTGGCAACAGGGGTGCCGCTGCAGAGACTATTTCACGGTCCATCGAACCCTAAAGGACATTGTTTTTAAAAGCTTATTATCCGAAATGGAGAAGCCAGCCCTCGGAGAGGCTATTATTACCAGGACTCCCGAAATGGGAGGGTGTCCTTCGAGCTCAGTGGATGTTTTGAAGATGCTCCTTATTCCAAAGATATCAGCTCTAAACTGTGCATTGCTCAAAACCTTCTTCGTGTTACCTGTTTGACAAATGAAATATCTGTGTGTGTGTGTGTGTGGATGGATGGGTTTGAACGTTTTGGCGAGGTGAGCATGCAAGCTGTAATGTCCTAAGTAATGCAGACTTACAGAGACGGGACCTTTACTCATCATTATGCAAAACTTTCACCGGCTATCCCTGCTTCTTTCAGTCTCCACCTGGCCTTGGAGTCGCCGGAGGGACTTGTTGCACACTCTGTAACCCTGTGTGCCCCCTCTGTGCGCCTGCTGTCATAGTGTGAGGCGTTGATTGATGCATTCTACGCCAGGTTTTATGTCTTATGTTTACACGTGCTTTCCCTGCAAAACCGAATTACCTGAGGGCAGAGTCCAAGGATTTTCATTCTTCCATCTGAAGTTCAAGCACAATGACTGACAACGTGAAAAGAGTTTTCTTCTTAAATATAGTGTAGCTGTCAAAAAACAATACTGGTTACATAAGGAATGTTGTAGAGAATCGGGTAACCTTTCTGTGTTGTGTTTTTTTGTTTTGTTTTGTTTCTATTCAGTGAGAAAAGAGGAGGTAAGAGAGACAGATTCCCTCATGCACCCCCACCAGGATCCACTGGCAAGCCCACTAGGGGAGCGATGCTCTGCCCATCTGGGGCACTGCTCTGTTGCCCAGCAACCAAGCTCTTTTTAGCACCTGAGGCAAAAGCCATGGAGCCATCCTCAGCATGTGTACCCAACTTGCTCCAATGGAGCCATGGCTGCAGGAGAGAAAGAGAGAGAGAGGCAAGAGACGGAGGGGTGGAGAAGCAGATGGTCACTTCTCCTGTGTGCCCTGACCAGGAATTTATCCCAGGACATCCACAGGCCAGGCCGACACTCTACCACAGAGCCAACTGTCCAAGAGGGCCTCTGTTGTGTTTATTAAGTGGCCCCATTTCCAAATGCATTTTTTATTTTATTAATTTTAATGGGGTGACATTGATAAATCAAGGTACATATGTTCAGAGAAAACATCTCCAGATTACTTTGACATTTAATTATGTTGCATACCCCTCACCCAAAGTCAAATTGTCTTCCGTCACCTTCTATCTGGTTTTCTTTGTGCCCTCTCCCACCATCTTTCGCAGCAATATATTTACTGATTTACCTCCACGGGCAAGTGAAATAAAAGACAGGATAAACAAATGGGACTATATCAAACTAAAAAGCTTTTGAACAGCTAAAGACAATAAGAACAGAATAAAAAGCCAAACTATACAATAGGAGAACATATTTGACAATACGTCTGATAAGGAGTTAATAACCAAAATTTATAAAGAACTTGTAAAACTCAACACCAGGAAGACATACAATCTAATCAAAAAATGGGCAAAATAAATGAATGGACACTTCTCCAAAGAGGACATACAGATGGCCAATAGGCATATGAAAAAATGCTCAACATCACTAATCATTAGAGAAATGCAAGTTAAAACTACAATGAGATATCACCTCACACCAGTCCAAATGCATTTTTATTTAAGTTCTGTTCTCATATCTAACTGATCATTTTCACAGACACACACATACCTTTTTGTATTTACAACAAAAATAGGTCAATTCAATTGAATCCAAACCACTTGGTGAGCAGAGACCATCTTATCATTCTGTTTATAAACAATAAATACATATATACTTTTTTATCAGAAGCTTTCTACTAATGCATCTATTTAATTTGGTAATTTATAAAATCATTGAAATTTCTAACTAGAAAACACTATGAAGACTAACAAACTCTTGTAATTTAGAGATTAAATATATCAGTAACATTAAAATTCTCTTGTAAAAATTGCGGTACATAGTCAAGATTTTTCAACATCCTTCATGGTCAGCTATATCAGCAGAGATATTTATTTCTAGCTGCCACAACAAACAAAGCTCCAAAACTCAGAGCCTCTGACAATCATTGGTTGTTTCTTACTTTAGGAAAAAAAACAATTTGGCCCTGCCCTGTGGCTCAGTGGATAGAGTGTCAACCTGGTGTGTGGATGTTCCGACTTCTTAGAACAGAAAATGCCCTCACCAGAAGGTCTAGCTGTTCGCATTGAGGATATAATACTTTATATTCTGTCTAAGCTTCAGCTCTCACAGTGTTTCAATTTCTCAATGACATAGGTTTGCTTATTCAGATAATAATCAGTACTTGCTGATATATTTAATAGCGGCCCCAGAACTTGATGACTTCTCTGTATAAGGCACTCTACAACTTTCTGACATCCAGCTGGTGTTCAAACACTTGAATCTGCATCGAAAGCTCATAACCAGTTACTAGACTTGTTTGTAACTTGTAATTTTAATGACTTGGGAAAGGCGTGTGAATGAAAGTTTTCTCAGCAGAAAATCTGCATGTGAAATTAATTATTATAATTCATTATAATTTGCATAACATTTAATGGGAAAACATTGTCTTGAAAATACTAAGAATGCCAATCTGCAGAGAGCTATCTAACAATCACACTAGTTTTGGGTCATGTAAACATCCATCAGCATTTGCTAAATATGAGACAGGCAGATTTTTTTTTTCTTTGCAGGGGAAGGGGGACATACAGAGATGTTGTTTCTGATTTTAGAGACACAGTTTGTGTATTAAATGCAGCATCGATTATTACAGGAAATGTATCATAAGAACTATATCATTTCTGAGAAACAAATATTTTTTAACAGGAGAGAGGCAGATAAGCAGGAAGAGAGACAGATGAGAAGCATCAACTCATAGTTGCATTACTTTAGTTGTTCATTGATGTTTCTCATATGTGACTTCATTGGGGGCCTCCAGCCAAGCCAGTGACCCCTTGCTCTAGCCAGTTGCCTTGGGCTCAAGCCAGTGACCTTAGGCTCAAGCCAGAAACCTTGGGCTTCAAGCCAGCGACCTTGGGGTCATGTCTATGACCACACGTGCAAGCCAGCAATTCTTCACTCAAGCTGCACTCAAGCCAGTGACCTCGGGCTTTCAAACCTGGGTCCTCAGGGGCCCAGGTCTTGTTCTATCTACTGTGCCACTGACAGGTCAGGCATCTGAGAAAGTATTTTTTTTGGGGGGGGGAGGGATTGTGTTAAGATATTCTAAGAATGACCATGTGTTTGCCTGGGTGACACTGGAAATTTTTGACTTGAGTAAGAAATCTGGTGGTAGCTCTGGGCCTGGACACAGTCAGGGAGCACTGGACACACCATTGGCCAAGATGGTGCAGGGGGAGGTGTTTACACCCAGAGTGACAAAAGGTGAACAGACAGAGGCCCCGTGCGCGCCAAAAGCTAGCAAGATGATTGGATGGGGGGGGGGGAGCCCTCCCCTCCCTATTCCTGTAAGAACGTGGTGTTGAGCAAAAAGGGGAGACGGGTACTGAGACCGGAGTCCGTCACCGCCCAGGTCATAGCGCCCGACCAAACCTCATTCCTTCTGCACCAGCGCCTGGCGCCCACGTTGGGCTTGCTTTGTGGCAGGCGGCGGAACCTGTGCTTCGGCTGCAGATTGGGGTGACCACGAAGGGGTAGCGAGGACCTCGGTAAGTTCCAGAGGGTCGGGACGGGGGTGCTGGCCGCCTGGGACAGGCGGACCCTGAGCGCGGGACTGGGGGGACTTCCCGGTGGTGGCGGGAGCTTTTCTCCAGGAGTGTCCCCAAGGCACCAGCTGCCTGAAACGCGTTGCCGGCGAAAGGTAACGGGTCTCCGGGGAGTGGATGAGCTTCAAGGTTGGGTAAGTCAAACAAGCATGCAAACCGCGGGCCCTCGGTCCCTTCCACTGGGGTTTCATGCCGCTTGGGCTCTGCGCCATGCGGGTCTGGGCGGGACCGCTTGCGGCATCGGCTGGCAGGAGACAAGTCACCAGGAGGCGCTTGTGAGCTCATTTGGCCGAAGGGGGTTATGGATCCGAGTTGTGTCCGAATGTTCCCACTCTGCCTAAGTCTTTCTGTGGTTATGGTCGTGGATTTGTACTCGTATGTCATCAGAGGCCGTTTTGTTTTGACTCTTGAAGGGAGCCCACTGGGCCGAACGTTAGCAGATTGGTCCCTGGCCCGGCTATGATGCAACGACCAAGAAGGCATTGGTTTTCTATTGTAACACTGCTTGCGTTATGTATATAGGCTACCGGGGAGAAATGGCCCCTAAACAATTGGAATTGTTTTGCCAACAATCAGGGAAATAGGATAAGCCCACTTATGTTTAGGCATTTACGGCTTTGAACAGAAAGGGTTTGGTAAAGAAAACGGACAGGCTAATGATACAGGGGAGAAAACTGGCTTTCAAATCCCTCCCGGATAGTAAGACGAGGAGAAAAGGAAAATGAGGAGATGAGTCTCTTTAATACCCTGAACTCGGGGGACCCAGGATTGGCAGCAGGAAGATTTCCCTTGTCGCCACCCTGCTGTTCGATACCCCTGAAATAGGGCCCAGAGGCGTGGCGGCCTCACCCTGTCAGAGGAAGGAATGGTCTCCGCATCGAGGACCCCACAGGACACTGTTTGGCTGGGGAGCACCCCCACCCAGAGCAGGACAGTTCCCTTTGGGGGCAATTCCCGGTACCAGAATAAACCGGGAGAGCCGCTCTCTGCACACGAGGGGGCCCACACGCCATTTCCACGTCAGATCTACTGAATGAGAAGATTGCCAACTCCTCCCAGTGGGAGGACCCCCAGAACACGGCAGATCTTATCACCTCCGTTTTCGCCACTCACCATCCAAACCGGGCAGACGTCCAGGCTCTGCTTAGCCTCCTGCTGACGGCAGCTGAAAGGCGCTCGTTACAGATGGGACTAATGAAGAGGCTGGTCGCTTCCACCAAGGGACCCCAATGGGACCCCCAACCCAGCCCAGGGGACTCCCTTGACAGAGCCCAACGGAAACCCAAATAGCAGGAACCTACCTTCCTAGAACATTATGACAAAAGGTGCACATTGGAAGGGCTTATGAAAGAGCTGCCTAAACAGGAGAGACTGAATATGATACAGGCTGTGCCACAGATACCAAACGAAGATCCTTCTGAGGTTTAGAAAGCGTCCACCAGGTCCCTGGAAAGTACTCTGATGCTGACCCACAGGCACCAGAAAATGTCCGGATGGTAAACATGACTTCTATTAAACAAAGTGCCAGGTAGCAGAAGGGAACTCCAGTGTTTGGACAGGGAATGGGGAACGAATCCCTTCCAGCCGGTGAACACAGCCATTAAAGCAGGGGTTGGGAACCAATGGCTCGCGAGCCAGATGTGGCTCTTTTGATGGCTGCATCTGGCTCGAGACAAATCTTTAATAAAAAAAATAATAACGTTAAAAATATAAAACATTCTCATGTATTACAATCCATTCATTTCTACTGCTTATGTTCATGGTTGCGGGTGGCTGGAGCCAATCACAGCTGTCCTCCGGGGCAACATCAAATTTTTATTGGATAATGCTTAACGTACATGGGTCGTTCGTTGTATGGCTCTCATGGAATTACATTTTAAAATATGTGGCGTTCATGGCTCTCTCAGCCAGAAAGATTCCCAACTCCTGCTTTAAAGTTTACTATGCCTAGGAAACAAGAAAATTAGGGTAGGGCCACTGTTTTCTTAGAAACAGATTGAGGAAATCAGATGCAAACCGAGGAATGAAAGGAAGGGGGAAAGACCACCTCAGGGCCAATCTGTGCACCTGTCACAAAGAGGAAGGCCACTGGAGAAAGGACTGCCCAGAACCCAAAAGGAAAAGTAAAACCCATAGAAACCCTCACTGAGAAATGTTAGAAAGGAATGGCGAATCTGATGACCAATGAGACTGTGCAAGGGCTCCCCTGCACCCCTCCCGACCTATTAGTATTGCCGCACACGAGCCAGTTAACCTACCCAACCAGACTGCCGTGATGCACTGCCCAGGACATCAGAAGGATGGTCCCCAAGCAAACCAGGGAAACCATTCTGCCAATCAAGCAGCAAGACGAGTTCACCCGAGGGTTGCCACTTCTTGCGGCTTTAACTCTCCACCTGGACTTGTCAAAATTTAAACCCCATTACACAAAATAAAGTGAGTAATGGCCCCATGAATAGGAATTTTCTCACACTGACCCTGATTTTATACGGAAGATCAACACTCATGGTATGATCTTACTCCGTGAAGCTCTATGGTGTCCCCTCTGCCAACACATACGTGAAGGGACCTGTTACAGAAGGGATGCTTCAGTAGACTGTATTAGACCACATTTCACAGGGCCGAATTCACAGAGGACCATTCAGAGGATGATCCAGAGCTGTCAGAGATGCACCAAGAACAACCCTAAGACAGGATGTGCCCCAACAAGAACGGGAATGCAATAGAAAGGGATATGCCCATTTGACGACTGGCAAGTTGACTTCACACAGATGCCTAAAGCCATCGGAAATACATTCATTTTTTATCATTTTTGTAAACACCCTCTCCGGATGGGCAGATCCACACCCCACGACAACTGAGAAGACCACTGCAGTAGCGAAACTTCTACTCGAAACATGATCCCTAGGTTTGGACTTCCTTCAAAGCTTAAGTAAATGGTCCTTCATTTCAGTCATCTCCCAGAAAACAGAACAGGCACTGTGGATCCAATGGAAGCTTCTTGGAGACCCCAATCTATGGGGAGAAATAACACAATATGAAAACAAACCACAACGCCTGACCAGGCAGTGGCGTAGTGGATAGAGCGTCGGACTGGGATGCGGAGGACCCAGGTTCGAGACTCCGAGGTCGCCAGCTTGAGTGCGGGTTCATCTGGTTTGAGCAAAAGCTCACCAGCTTCAACCCAAGGTCGCTGGCTCGAGCAAGGGGTTACTCGGTCTGCTGAAGACCCATGGTCAAGGCACATATGAGAAAGCAATCAATGAACAACTAAGGTGTTGCAATGCGCAACGAAAAACTAATGATTGATGCTTCTCATCTCTCCATTCCTGTCTGTCCCTGTCTATCCCTCTCTCTGGCTCTCTCTCTGTCTCTGTAAAAAAAAAAAAAAGAACCACAAAATTCGCAAACAAACCACACAATCAAGAAGGCAAGAAGGCCCCGGAAGAGAATGCCAGGGAACACACTTGCAATGGGATCACGCACTCTCTCCCCACTGCCTTGCTCCGGGTCAGGGCCGCACCCCAGAGCGGGTGTACATCAAGCCCCCTTGAAATAGTTTATGGGAGACCTTTCCCAGTTTCTGTGTTGGGATCACTCCTTTTTGATTTAGAACGTGTACATGTTAACAAGATGTACAACATTGGAAGCATTTTAAACATCCAACTGGTGATTGAATTACCCAGCAGAAGACAATTTTTGGTGTTGCTTCCTTATACTTTTGTGTGAGAGTCACAAGTTTACCTTTTTTTTTGAAAAGTATGCTTTAATGTATTTTTATAATGGAGAGGACATGGAGCTATCATTGTTTCCATGAGTGTTATCCGATGCGCCTTAGCTGTATATTCTGCTTACAAAAAACTTTTTAGACATTAATGTGTGACGCCCACATCATGAAGAAATCATGCTCTGCTGCCACCTGCGTCATCTCCGCTGAGAAACGGAAGTCACACTGCTGGGGTCCCATCCCCAGTTCTTCCACGAGTGAGTTTCATGACATAGGAAGCAAGTTTCTCAATTTCCCCCTCTTATTGGTAAAATAAAGGCACAGTGCTGTCATGAGAATTTGAAGCAATCCAATTCTCATTCGCCCGTGTGGACAATGATCTGCCCTCGGGAAAATTCCCCTGACGTCCTTGTGCCTCAAGGGTTTCCTGGGCTCAGTGGAAATACGGACACCTGCGCTGTATTTTTGCCAGACCTACAGGAAACGTAAAAAAAAAAAAAAAAAAAATCTTATTTATTTTCTTTGCTCTGTCGGGCCTCATTCCAGAAATCTGGCACAGTGTGAGCATTCACATGGAAGCCCTGTGCCACTGTCACGTGGGAGACACCGGGTGCGGTCACGTTGTCTGTGAACCCGCGTCCAGCAGGGGTGAGCACACCTGCTCTGGGGTGGCGCGTTCTCACCTGTTCTCACCTGTCCCTGGAGGAATTGTTTGCACAGCCGCCACCGGGACTGTGATGACGGGAAGCTGGAATGTCTAGCAGGGGTCCCCAAGCTTTATACACAGGGGGCCAGTTCACTGTCCCTCAGACCGTTGGGGGGCCGCCACATACAGTGCTCTTCTCACTGACCACCAATGAAAAAGATGCCCCTTCCGGAAGAAGTGCGGCGGGGGGGCCGGATAAATGGCCTCAGGGGGCCGCATGCGCCCACAAGCCATAGTGGACCCCTGGAAGCACTGATGTCCCTAGGGCAGCTGAATTGTCAGGACCCAGGAGATGTGGCCGAATAAAAGGGAGTCATGTGATTGCAGGACCCGGGGCACTGGAGGCCGAAGACCAGGTCACAGAGGAGGACAGGGAGAACCACACCACGTAAGCCGTGAAGAGCAGGGCCAGCCGCGTTTTCAGGACAGAAACCACGAAATGTGTGCACCAGACAGGAGACAGAGAGTGCTGAGAGCGTCTAGGTATAAAGGAACGATCATTTAAAACGGCTGTGTTTCAAAGCTACAGAGCTTTAGGGACATTTCTCTTAAACTGCTGTGTTGTTGGGATTTTTTTTTTTTTCTCTCTACAGATAATTTGCAGTCATGTTTATAGTTGAAAAAATGATGCTCTGGAAATAAATGACCCGTTTATATTCAAACCACTGATGTTAGCAATGTGCACAGCAAGCAAATCCTTCCAGCTCGTGGTTCCCTGGAAAACAATTTAGCCACAAGTATTACAGTACAGGGAACAGAAGCCAGTTTTAAAAACACAGGAAAGGATGGTGAGTCTAGCAATTATCATTTCAGTGTTTCATAATGGAATGCTTCATCAGAATGCAACACTGAGTAAAACCCGGCACCTCAGGGTATCAGTAACTGAATACAGAAGACAAACAAAGAGTAAAAACAGAAGGAATGCTGTCCTGTTCCATCCTTTTATAACAATTTTAATAGAGATTTTAAGTATCAGGAAAAATTCTAAAAATAAGAAAGTCTGTTTCGATAAGAAATATAGTTTACTTTACAATCATTTAAAATGTTACCATAAGAATTTATAAAGACTTTATCAACATATAAAATTATTCCTCCAGAAATTATAAAGATTAAAAAAAGGAATAAACCTTTTTTTTTTTTTTTTTTTTTTGTATTTTTGTATTTTTCTGAAGCTGGAAACGGGGAGGCAGTCAGACAGACTCCCGCATGCGCCCAACCGGGATCCACCCGCCATGCCCACCAGGGGGCGATGCTCTGCCCATCTTGGGCGTTGCTCTGTTGCATCCAGAGCCACTCTAGCGCCTGAGGCAGAGGCCAGCGCCGGGGCCATCTTTTGTTCCAATGGAGCCTCGGCTGTGGGAGGGGAAGAGAGAGTGAGAGAGGAAGGAGAGGGGGAGGGGTGGAGAAGCAGATGGGCACCTTTCCTGTGTGCCCTGGCCAGGAATCAAACCCGGACCTCCGCATGCCAGGCCGACGCTCTACCACTGAGCCAACCGGCCACGGCCTTTTTTCGCTTTTAAATGTACTTGACTACTTCTGAGGATACATTTGGCCTTCAGAGCAATCAACTTGTCATTGAGTCTTGATGTTGTCCATAGTCCAGCTTGTGTTTTCCAAGATTTTAAAAGTTTCTGCCGGTTTATCCTTCTTACCTGGTATTTTGACAGACCTGGGATTTAGAGTTGAATCTGTTGCAGCACTTTTAACGGCTAACATAAAGTCTTATGATACATTATGATGAAATAAAAACAAGAAATGATCTCACTGAATCATGCACCGTTTTATGACATGTTGTTAAACGGTTCTCAGGTGGCTGAATTCAGTATAGTTGCCAAAGAAGTGTATATCCTACGAAGAGTTAGCTTATCAATGAATAAACTGTATGACAGAATTTAATAGGGGCTGTGGTGGGGCGTCAGGAAAAACTAACACGGCTACCAAGTAGATACAGCCAGAATTTCTTGTTACATCAGTAACAGCCAACCAAAAGGACACATGCTATAAATTGCTTTATTTGTATTAGATTTATTTTATATATTAATGTATTTATAAGAATGTTTCAAAATATTATAAATTTTGAAGACGTGAGACTCTGTCAGAGTAATGGCGGGGTAGGAAGCGATACCGATAAATCTCCCCCAAAACTCAACAAGATCTTCAACCAGAAACAGAAAAACCTATACTTGGAGCTTCCAGATGCTTCGCAATACACCCAAAGGTATGATTGAGTGAAAAATTGGCTAAATATATAACCAAACCCCGAAGGAAATAGGGAGTAAGAAATGCTCCGCCTTCCTCACTAACCTAAACAGGGCGGCTTTCTCTGGTAACTGTGAATATAGAAACTGAGGCGGGCAAAGGGGGTGAATACATCCAGGCCGCAAAACAAACGGCCGAACCAGGCTGTGGCACGGAGATCCAAGCCAAGGAAAATCTGCTCCTGTGGCAACCCGGGCAATACAAGCTAACACTCGCGCCAAACCCAAACAAAGAAAGACAAGCGGCGCGGCCATTTTACCCGGTCTCCTGGCTGGTGCGCAGTTAGTGGGCGAGAGATTTCTTCCTAGGCCCCGGGAGTCAGTGCCCGTGTTGCCCCACGGAGAGGCAGGGTCAGAGGCCTTTCTGTGGGCCGAGGACAGAGTCTCAGGGCAGCCCCAGCGCCCTGGGAAAGCCACGCACGGGAGGGAGTGAGAACTAATTCCAACGGTGGAGATTTTCCGTGCCGGAGGGTGTTTCACTCAGAGGGAATCGCGGCCGGCCTCATATCCTGGTTTGTGCGCGCAGATAAGGAGTGAGCGATTCCTCCGAGTGCCTCAGCAGTACGCGCCCGTGTTATCGCATAGAGGAGCAGAGTCAGGGGCCTTTGTGTGGGCCAAAGCGGAATCTCGGGCCGCCCCAGCGCCTTGCAAAAGCCGCGCACGGGGACGGAGCGAGACTCAATTCCAACGCTGCAACTTTTCCCTGCGGTTGGGGGTTTCACTCAGAGCGTGAGACTGCTGGCCGGATATCCTGGTCTGCGCGCGCAGCCAGTGAGTGAGAGCTTCCTCCAAGCGCCCCGGAAGTGGGTACCCGCTTGTGTTACCGGACAGAGTGGCAGAGCCAGAGGTCTTTGAATGGCCGGAAAGTCCGCCTGATTATGCTAGCAGCTCTGACTGACTGAGCCTTACCCAGAGCCCTGTGCTGAGTGGAAATAGAGTGGGGAGTTGCCAGCTCTTTGAGCCTCTTACTATCCAGGCAGAGGCAGCAGCAACCCCATAGCTGGATTATCAGGCTACTAATTGAGGAAGGAAAGACTAGGAGAAAGGCTCTAGGAACACGGACTCTCTCACTGTCGGAGCCTATAAATGCTAATAGCCTCGACTGCCAACGAGACTAAAGCACAATACATGACATTGCCATAGAGACTTATCAACTGCAAACCTCCACCTGAGCGTGGCAAAGGGGCAAAACCCGGGGTACAGAGTCACCGACCAGGAAGAGGGAGAGAAAAGAAAAAGCAAGAAGATAACCTCTCAAAATCAAGAATAATCTGCAGACTTTATAACCTATCCCATTTTATTATATTTGTTCGTTTGTTTCTCTTATCTTCATTCTTGATACTTTTTTTTTTCCTCCTCCAATTTGGCCGATTAACTCTCTGCCGGTCTTACTCTCTCCTCTCCTTGAACAACACTACCCATAAGTGTTACATCTCCCATTATCTTTTCTCTTCTCTTCCTTTCTCTCTATGAGGGTTGCACTCCAAAACCCTTAACTCTCTCTCTCTCTCTCCTTTCTTTTTTCTTCTTTTAGTGGTTCCCTCTTTTTTTTTTTTCTTCTCTCTCTCTTTCTTTTCTCCCTCTATATTAGTTTCTTCCTTTCTCCTTTACATCTCCTCTCACTCAAACCTCAATAACAAACAAATTATCTTATCTGGGACTCAAACTTATGTTTCTGGCATTCTGGGGGGTTTTTACTTCACCTTTTTAACTCACTAGCAGTGCTCCCATCCCTGGCTCTCCATATTATCTAGTTCTTGTTCCACTAAATACAATAGTAATTTTTTAATTTGTCCCCCCATTTTTCCGTTTTCCTCTTAATCCTCTCATCATAACTCTTAGACAACCAACACCTAAAAGCAAATCATTTTATTCTTGACCCAAATTTTTTCCTTATTTGCTTTTTGTGGGTCCATACGCTCTTTTTTTTTTTTTTTTTCTTTTTTTCTTCTTTTTTCTTTTTTTTTTTTTGTTTGCCCCTTTATTACTTTTCCCCAATTCAGGCCCTCCATCACAGGCATTGTTTGTTATAATTCACAGTCCACCACAAGATTTTATCAAGAAAGAGGGGAGAGGAGAGGAGAGGAAAAAAGGAGGGGGGGAATAATTTCCTTTTTTTTTTTTTTAATTTTTATTTTATTTTAATTTTCTTTATTTCATTATTAATATTTTTTTAAAAAAACAACTTTTTTCGATTTTTTTTTATTATTTTTTTAAACTTTTTATTATTTATTAAATCTCATTAATACTATCAACAAAACCACCCTCAGATGCCATTAAGGAAGAGAAAATCGAATATCATGGATACAAAAGAAAGAGAGGTAACACAGCTAGATGAGGAAAAATCTATGGAGAAAAAATTTAATATATTGGAAACCTTGGAGCTAAATGACAGAGAATTCAAGATAGAAATCCTAAAAATCCTCCGAGATATACAAGAAAACACAGAAAGGCAATTTAGGGAGCTCAGAAAACAACTCAATGAACACAAAGAATATATGTCCAAGGAAATTGAAACTATAAAAACAAATCAAACAGAGATGAAAAACTCAATTCACGAGCTGAAAAACGAAGTAACAAGCTTAGCTAATAGAACAGGTCAGATAGAAGAGAGGATTAGTGAAATAGAAGACAAGCAACTTGAGGCACAACAGAGAGAAGAAGAAAGAGACTCAAAAATTAAAAAAAATGAGATAGCCCTACAAGAATTATCTGACTCCATCAAAAAGAATAACATAAGAATAATAGGTATATCAGAGGGAGAAGAGAGAGAAAATGGAATGGAGAACATACTCAAACAAATAATAGATGAGAACTTCCCAAGCCTGTGGAAAGAACTAAAGCCTCAAGTTCAAGAAGCAAACAGAACTCCAAGTTTTCTTAACCCCAACAAACCTACTCCAAGGCATATCATAATGAAATTGACACAAACCAACAGCAAAGAAAAAATTCTCAAGGCAGCCAGGGAAAAGAAGAATACAACATATAAAGGAAGGCCCATTAGATTATCATCAGATTTCTCAGCAGAAACTCTACAAGCTAGAAGAGAATGGACCCCAATATTTAAAGTCCTGAAAGAGAGGAACTTTCAGCCACGAATACTATACCCATCAAAGCTATCCTTCAAATATGAAGGAGAAATAAAAACATTCACAGATACAGAAAAGATGAGGGAATTTATCATCAGAAAACCCCCACTCCAGGAATTACTAAAGGGGGTTCTCCAATCAGATACAAAGAACAAAAAAAAACAGAGCCACAAGTAAAAGCTCCAAGAAGAACACAATAAAACCAAATTTAAACTGTGACAACAACAAAAAGAAAGAGGGGGAGAAGATGGAGATTAACAGTAGCAAAGGACGATGGAGTGCAAAAGTACTCACAAAATAGTTCGCTACAATGAACAGGGTAGGGACCCTTTTCATTATTCAAAGGTAACCACCATTGAAAAAACCACCACAGAAGCACATGAGATAAAAAAGAGAGCAACAGTGGAAAGATGTATGGAATACAACCAAATAAAAACAAAAGATAGAAAAACAAAAGAGAAGGATCAAACAAGACACAAAACTAACAGAAAGCAAGATATAAAATGGCAATAGGGAACCCACAAGTATCAATAATTACACTAAATGTAAACGGATTAAACTCACCAATAAAAAGGCACAGAGTAGCAGAATGGATTAAAAAAGAAAATCCAACTGTATGCTGCCTACAGGAAACTCATCTAAGTAACAAGGATAAAAACAAATTCAAAGTGAAAGGCTGGAAAACAATACTCCAAGCAAATAACATCCAAAAAAAAGCAGGTGTAGCAATACTCATATCGGATAATGCTGACTACAAGACAGGAAAAGTACTCAGAGACAAAAATGGCCATTTCATAATGGCTAAGGGGACACTGAATCAAGAAGACATAACAATTCTTAATATATATGCACCAAACCAAGGAGCACCAAAATATATAAGACAGCTACTTATTGATCTTAAAACAAAAACTGACAAAAACACAATCATACTTGGAGACCTCAATACACCGCTGACGGCTCTAGATCGGTCATCCAAACAGAGAATCAACAAAGACATAGTGGCCTTAAACAAAACACTAGAGCACCTGGATATGATAGACATCTACAGGACATTTCATCCCAAAGTAACTGAGTATACATTTTTCTCCAGTGTACATGGATCATTCTCAAGAATTGACCATATGTTGGGCCACAAAAACAACATCAGCAAATTCAGAAAAATTGAAGTTGTACCAAGCATATTTTCTGATCATAAAGCCTTGAAACTAGAATTCAACTGCAAAAAAGAGGAAAAAAATCCCACAAAAATGTGGAAACTAAACAACATACTTTTAAAAAATGAATGGGTCAAAGAAGAAATAAGTGCAGAGATCAAAAGATATATACAGACTAATGAAAATGACAATACGACATATCAGAATCTATGGGATGCAGCAAAAGCAGTGATAAGAGGGAAGTTCATATCACTTCAGGCATATATGAACAAACAAGAGAGAGCCCAAGTGAACCACTTAACTTCCCACCTTAAGGAACTAGAAAAAGAAGAACAAAGACAACCCAAAACCAGCCGAAGAAAGGAGATAATAAAAATCAGAGCAGAAATAAATGAATTAGAGAACAGAAAAACTATAGAAAAAATTAATAGAACAAGGAGCTGGTTCTTTGAAAAGATCAACAAAATTGACAAACCCTTGGCAAGACTTACCAAGGAAAAAAGAGAAAGAACTCATATAAACAAAATCCAAAATGAAAGAGGAGAAATCACCACGGACACCGTAGATATACAAAGAATTATTGTAGAATACTATGAAAAACTTTATGCCACTAAATTCAACAACCTAGAAGAAATGGATAAATTCCTAGAAAAATACAACCTTCCTAGACTGAGTCAAGAAGAAGCAGAAAGCCTAAACAGACCTATCAGTAGAGAAGAAATAGAAAAAACCATTAAAAACCTCCCCAAAAATAAAAGTCCAGGCCCTGACGGCTATAGCAGCGAATTTTATCAAACATTCAAAGAAGACTTGGTTCCTATTCTACTCAAAGTCTTCCAAAAAATTGAAGAAGAAGCAATACTTCCAAACACATTTTACGAAGCCAACATAACCCTCATACCAAAACCAGGCAAGGATGGCACAAAAAAAGAAAACTACAGACCAATATCTCTAATGAATACAGATGCTAAAATACTAAACAAAATACTAGCAAATCGAATACAACAACATATTAAAAAAATAATACATCATGATCAAGTGGGATTCATCCCAGAATCTCAAGGATGGTTCAACATACGTAAAACGGTTAACGTAATACACCATATCAACAAAACAAAGAACAAAAACCACATGATCTTATCAATAGACGCAGAAAAGGCTTTCGATAAAATACAACACAATTTTATGTTTAAGACTCTCAACAAAATGGGTATAGAAGGAAAATATCTCAACATGATAAAGGCCATATATGATAAACCATCAGCTAACATCATATTAAATGGCACTAAACTGAAGGCTTTCCCCCTTAAATCAGGAACAAGACAGGGTTGTCCACTCTCTCCACTCTTATTTAATGTGGTACTAGAGGTTCTAGCCAGAGCAATCAGACAAGACAAAGAAATAAAAGGCATCCATATCGGAAAAGAAGAAGTAAAGGTATCACTTTTTGCAGATGATATGATACTATACATCGAAAACCCCAAAGAATCCACAAAAAGACTACTAGAAACAATAAGCCAATACAGTAAGGTCGCAGGATACAAAATTAACATACAGAAGTCAATAGCCTTTCTATATGCCAACAATGAAACAACTGAGAAGGAACTCAAAAGAACAATCCCCTTCACGATTGCAACAAAAAAAATAAAATACTTAGGAATAAACATAACAAAGAATGTAAAGGACTTATATAATGAAAACTATAAACCATTGTTAAGGGAAATCGAAAAAGATATACTGAGATGGAAGAATATACCTTGTTCTTGGCTAGGAAGAATAAATATAATCAAGATGGCTATATTACCCAAAGCAATATACAAATTTAATGCAATTCCCATCAAACTTCCAATGACATTTTTTAAAGAAATAGAGCAAAAAATCATAAGATTTATATGGAACTATAAAAAACCCCGAATAGCCAAAGCAATCCTAAAGAAAAAGAATGAAGCTGGGGGCATTTCAATACCTGACTTCAAACTCTATTATAGGGCCACGACAATCAAAACAGCATGGTATTGGCAGAAAAATAGACACTCAGACCAATGGAACAGAATAGAAAGTCCAGAAATAAAACCACATATATATAGTCAAATAATTTTTGATAAAGGGGCCAACAACACACATTGGAGAAAAGAAAGCCTCTTCAATAAATGGTGCTGGGAAAACTGGAAAGCCACATGCAAAAGAATGAAACTGGACTACAGTCTCTCCCCCTGTACAAAAATTAACTCAAAATGGATCAAAGATCTAAACATAAGACCTGAAACAATTAAGTACATAGAAGAAGATATAGGTACTCAACTCAGGGACCTGGGTTTTAAAGAGCATTTTATGAATTTGACTCCACAGGCAAGAGAAGTGAAGGCAAAAATTAATGAATGGGACTACATCAGACTAAGAAGTTTTTGCTCAGCAAGAGAAACTGATAACAAAATAAACAGAAAGCCAACTAAATGGGAAATGATTTTTTCAAACGACAGCTCAGATAAGGGCCTAATATCCAAAATATACAAAGAACTCATAAAACTCAACAACAAACAAACAAACAATCCAATAAAAAAATGGGAAGAGGATATGAATAGACACTTCTCCCAGGAAGAAATACAAATGGCCAACAGATATATGAAAAGATGCTCATCTTCTTTAGCTATTAGAGAAATGCAAATCAAAACGGCAATGAGATACCACCTCACACCTGTTCGATTAGCTGTTATTAGCAAGTCAGGTAACAGCAAATGTTGGAGAGGCTGTGGAGAAAAAGGAACCCTCATACACTGTTGGTGGGAATGTAAAGTAGTACAACCATTATGGAAGAAAGTATGGTGGTTCCTCAAAAAACTGAAAATAGAACTACCTTATGACCCAGCAATCCCTCTACTGGGTATATATCCCAAAAACTCAGAAACATTGATACGTAAAGACACATGCAGCCCCATGTTTATTGCAGCATTGTTCACAGTGGCCAGGACATGGAAACAACCAAAAAGCCCATCAATAGATGACTGGATAAAGAAGATGTGGCACATATACACTATGGAATACTACTCAGCCATAAGAAATGATGACATCGGAACATTTACAGCAAAATGGTGGGATCTTGATAACATGATACGAAGCGAAATAAGTAAATCAGAAAAAAACAGGAACTGTATTATTCCATACGTAGGTGGGACATAATAGTGAAACTAAGAGACATTGATAAGAGTGTGGTGGTTACGGGGGGGAGGGGGGAATGGGAGAGGGATAGGGGGTGGGGAGGGGCACAAAGAAAACAAGATAGAAGGTGACAGAGGACAATCTGACTTTGGGTGGTGGGTATGCAACATAATTGAACAACAAGATAACCTGGACTTGTTATCTTTGAATATATGTATCCTGATTTATTGATGTCACCCCATTAAAAAAATAAAATTATTAAAAAAAAAAAAAAAAAAAAAAAAAAAAAAAATTTTGAAGACGTGCGATAGTCAGAAGTGACCGCTATGGAGAGACAAAGAAACCATGTGTTCCCAAATTTTGAAAAAAAGTTAAGTATTATTCTAATTAATGGCTCAATTGTGTTTTATTTTCCAAAGGTTAAAAAAAGATCTCAAGCTTTACCTAAGACGTATGTTTAATTTTAATCTAATGTCTGAACCTCATTTCACAAATAACCATCTCTTACGTGTGTATAAACATCAGATACATAAAGATAAACTAGTAGAT